>NW_002987017.1:4456-26956 GCF_000006295.1 Pediculus humanus corporis
AAAACTGTCGCAGGAAAAAAATAAAATCTACATACGAATTTTAATAATAAAATTTTCAATACATATATTATTTATTTAAAAAAAAAAAAAACAAAACTTTTTTTTTCTTGTTGTTAACATCGCATTATTTATAACGAATATTATTATTATTATTATTATTATTATTATTATATCATACGTTATTATATAATAGTATAAAATTATTTTTAATTACGTAATGATAACTTTTAAACTATAAATTTAAAAAATATATATACACTTATGTAATAACAAAAAAAAAAACGTTGCAAATAAATAATAATAATAATATATTAATTAAACAAAAACAAAAACGTGACGTCATCAATACAAAAAAAAATAGATTTATGATCGTTTGTCGGTTTATTTTTAATCGTTTAGTATAATCATAATAATGATAATAAATAATTATTATCATCGTTATCACTGATTAGTAGCAGTAGTAGTGATAGTAGGGGCAGTGGTAGTGGTAGGAATAATGAATAAAAATTTTTCTTAATATTTGAAGAAGATGGAGAAGAAGAAGAAGAAGAAGAAGAAAAATCACGTGGTTTTCTTTTCTTTTTTTATTAATAGATTTTTATATTTGAAATATAAAACGAATTTTTATAGCATTAAGTTATAGCATAAGTGCTACCTGAGAATTCAAAACCATTAGACATTTATTACCACTCATAAAAAAAATATATATATATATAATTTTTTTTTTTTTTTAATAAATCGAATTGATTTTAGACGAAATAATAATAATAATAATAATAATAATAATAATAATAATAATAATAATAATAATAAAGAAAATATTAAAATATTTGACCTTGAAAAACGTACGAAAAATAAAAAATAAAAATAAATTTTTTTTCTTATATTTTTCTGATTTGCGTTCTAGAAAAAAAATAAAAATTTAAATTTATTATTATTATTATTATTACTATTATTATTATTATTTAATAATAATGATAATAATATCGTATTTTTTTCTTTTTTGATTTAATATAATTTATTACGTCGAGTCCAAAAATCTTTTTTTTTTTTTAAATTATTTAATTTTTTTGTAATAAAAAAAAAAAAAATGGCGGTAAAGGGTAGGAGGGAGGGAGGGAGGAGGAGGGAAGGTAAAAAACTCGTAAGGAATTTTTTTTTATATTAAAAATTCGTGGATTTTAGAAAAAAAAAGAAATTTTTTTTTTTTTTTTTTACGGTTCCTCGTAATAATTAGATAAATTTTCAACGATACGAGATTGATCGAATGATGCAAATACGATTCTTATACAATTTGTAAATCCGGCTTTTTTTCTATAACCACTGACTAAAACTAGGAGATCACCGCATTCGATAATGCCACGATTTTTACCATAAGATATACCATATTCAAATCTCGATTTAACATCTTGAAACCAATCGTCCAAAGGCTCTCCTGCAAATAATTACGTATATATATATTCAATAATAATATAAAAAAATTATAAAGAGAGAGAGAGAGAGAGAGAGAAAGAGGTAGGAAAAAGGTTTACCGGAATAATGTAATGGTAATACAGCTCTCCATAAATTCAATTGTCTTGCCACGCGACCCACTCTCGTTATGGCTATTATAGGTCGTCTTGGACGAAACCAGGACAATAATTGAGCCGTTCTTCCACTGTTTGTTATTGTTAATATGGCGGATGCTTGAATTTTATTTGCTATTTGTACAGCTGCTAAAGCTATCGCATTAATTGGTTCAACAGAAGGAGTAAGCTTAAAAAAAATAATAATAATAAATTGCTTTTTTGTAAATTTATTTTCAATGATGAAAAACAAGCGAAGAGATTAACGTATTTGACCTGGCACTTGGTCTCTGACACGAATATATACGTGAGAAAAAAAAACATTAAAAGAAAGTGATTGTAATAATAATAATAATAATAATAATTATATCTGTGGCACGTATTAAGAATGTATAAACAAAAATTTTCTCCATTAATTAATCAGTTACAACATTTGTTTTTTTTAAAAAAAAAAAATATTTTGGGTTTTTTTTTTAATTGCATACATCGTAACTCATTTTAATCTTTTAAGCCTAGCACACACACACACACACACACACACACACACACACACACACACACACGTATTATTTAAAAAGAATTATTATTATTATTATGGTTAAGAGACTAACTTCTTTAGTCAAATCGCAAAAAAATGTTTTTTGCATTGTAACTGCTTCCGCTTCGGTTATGACACGTGATAATTCAGAGACAACCGTGACGCCTTCATTTCCTAAAGCCGTTTCCGTTATCAATATTATACCATCGGCTCCATCAATAATTGCATTGCTTACGTCATTTATTTCAGCTCTTCTAACTATGACGTTACCGGAAAACCAAGAACTAAATTCTGCCGTACATAAAACGGGTTTTCCTGCCTGAAAAAAACAAAAAAAATGGGAGAATTTTTTCCTCTTAAATTTTCCTATTATTATTATCATTATGTTGTTTAAACTCACCGCGTTACATTTTCCAATTATTTGTTTTTGTGCAATAAACATTTTTTCCGCGGAAATTTCCAAACTCAAATCATTTTTCTGAATTATTATACCATCGGATATTCTTAATATTTCATCAATGTTTTCTAAACCTTCGCAACTTGATATTTTAGAAAAAACTAATATTTTATTTTCTTCTTCACGTGTGTCTAGAAAATATTTTTCAAAATTTGTCATTTCATTAAAATAACGTTCGTATTTAAATTTTAACGGATATTTTTTTTTAAAAATAAATTTCACGGTCGAGCAAGAATATAAGCGACCGTTAGGAAAATTTAACGAACGCTTCCGGTCAAATGAAAAAATAATAAAAATAAATTTTTTTTTCTTTTATTTTCTTCACCTTAAACTTCAATAATAATAATAATAATAGCAAACGAACGTTTTTTTTATTTATTTAACAAACTTTTAGAATGAATTTCGTGCTGGAGAAAAAGAAAGAAAATAGTGATAATAAAATCGTCGTAAGCTAAACATATCATTTACTTTCTTTTTTATTATTATTATTATTATTAATTTCACACGGGTGCGTTCAAAATTTAAAGAAAAAAAAAAAAAAAAACTTTAACTAATATGTCTTTATCAAATATTACGATAATCTTATGTCGGTAATAAAAAAAAAAAAAAAAAAAAAATTATACACACGTGAAAATTTTGTTAAACTCACGTGTGATATTATCGATAAAATATAAAATTTTTTTTTTTTTTTTTAGAAAAAACGTTAAAAAAACGGAAAATGTAATAATAATATGGCGTTCAAATGTGACACTCGCGCGGTTATATTTCAAATACTCTCATATTTTGAATTTACGGCATATAATTTAAATATAATTTATGTTTGTACTTAAAGCATTCTTGATTTCCTTAACGACAACGGAATTCCTTGCCGATGGTACAACAACAACATCAACATCCATTTCAATGGCTAATTTTAAACATTCTTCATCGAAAGGTGACAATGCTGGAATAATGGCGGGCAACATTGGAACGTGAACTTTTTGATTATCTTTCAATTTCCCTGCTTTTTCAACGAAACACACGACGTTTTCATTTTCTGTTAATTTAAATTTGAAACAAGTTATTTTATTTTTTTTTTATTTCATCTTATCCGGATTCCGTAACGGTTTTTTTTTTCAAAATGGCTACCAAAATGTCTTGGGTACCTATCAAATCCACGACCAATTTGATTTGTCCATCTCCGAGGTAAATAATATCACCGTCGCAAGCTTGTTCGAGCAATCCGATATAATTAACGTAAATGATTTTTTCCGTACAACGATTTTCAAATAGTTTATTAACGGTTAATCTGACGAAGGATCCATGTTTAAGGTACAATTCTTGAGGAGATCCTTTTTTAATTCGATTCTGTAAAAAAAAAAAAAAAAAAAAAAATTATTTCGATTCGAGTAATTGATATATCGAGAAAGAAATAATCGATAAAATTTAAATTTAACCGAATCGATTTTTCCGGTTCTTATTTCGGGGCCCTTTAAATCCATCATTATTGATATGGGTATATCGAAATCTTCCATGACAATATATTGATTATTTGCTTCTATGACATTTCTAAAAGGATCTCGCATGTTACAGGGATCAATGTGCGCCATGTTTATTCTGGCTACATTCATTCCAGCTTTTATGAGTAGCAAAATATTTGATGTATCCGTACAAGCGGGTCCTTTGACAAAAAAAAAAAATTTCATTTTAAATTCGGGACAAAATTTTATTTGAAGAAGGAATTTTTTTTTGGCGGGAAAAACATTACCTAATGTACCGATGATGGCGGGTTGTCTGAACGGATGAGGTTCGCTTGTTACTTTCAACGAACACATTTGTCTGAGGACTGTGGGTTGTTGTGCGGCTCTAAATTGATGAATGTTTTCTTGAATATCTATTTCAGATTTTAAACCGTATGCGGGCTGATAAAATATTAATCTTTTTATTTGAAACCCTTAAGTAAATAATAAAAAACTTGTAAACGACCAATTGCCATTTTAAATATCACTTCTCACCCATTTTCCCAAACAAGGTGGTCTTCGTCCGGATGGATCTTTTATCATACGACGTAAAATGTTACCTGTTGTCGTACCAGGTACCGAACACTAAAAAATTTTTCGAATAAATATCAATTTGCCAATTAATTTTCCTTTACTCTAAATTTAGGGTATGTTTTTAGGGTGGGACGTTTTGTTAAATATTAAAACGAGTTTTCAACTTACAGTACTCTCTTTGCTTTCACATATTTCTCTATCAGTTTTGGGCATACATACATATTCATCTGACAACTGAAATAAATAAGTTTTAGATTTTTGTCTTTAAAAAAAAAATTAGTTTTGAATTAAAATTGAATGGCGTGACATTTTTCCTTTTTTTTACCTCTCTATTTTCACTCCCATCTTCTGGGTCATAAATATAAGATCCTGTGGACGATTCCTATGATAATTAAATTTTATATTTTAATTTTATTATGTTTCATTACTGTGTTTAACCTAAATAAGGTCTTACAAGCTTAACAACACTTTAACAACACAGTAAACTTGTTTTTACTTGTAATAAAATTTTTTGTTTAATAAAAAAAAACTTACCATTGTGAAAAAACTTTTCTTTTTTTTTTTTTTACTTAATGATAATAATAATATAATTTAATAAAAGAATAAAAAAATTGATTTGCAAATATAAAAGAACATTAAAGGTTGAAAACAATAACAAAAGGAAAGTAGTGTGAATTTAATTTTAGATTTTCAAATGTTTTATTTTTTTTAAAGTAGAACAAATGTACATACAAAGTTTAATATAAAATACTAATTTTAAAATATATGAGAGTAAAAATTTACAAAATATTCATTCATTAAACAAATACTGTAATAAAATATTATGATTCTGTTTGAGCAGCTTCAGCACCCAGAGCGACAGATGTTGCCAAATCTAAAGTTTTTACTTCATTTTTCAGTCTTTCTCGTATTAATTCAGCGATTGCTTTGTGAGTTCGTCTTTCCAATTTTTCAAGCTTTTTAGATATATCTCTTTTCAAATCCCAATCTGGTTTTTGAGGAGCTAAATTAGAAATATCCTGCAAAATATAAATTTTTATTAAGAAAAAAGGGCAATTAACCATCACACTTAAAATTAGTTTTAATATAATACAATTTACTTACTAATTCTTCAATTACAACTTTAGCTTTAGCAGCTTCAAGTTGGTCCTTAACTTCAACAAGCACATCTCCAGGTTTAGAGTCTTCAATTATTTGTTCTTTTAATTTGTCATCTTGTGGTCTATAGCTTCTAAATTTCGGCCTATAAAAATTTAATTTACGTTAATACATTTAATATTATTTTAAGAAATGCATTTCAAAATTTTCTCACAATAAATATAACCTAACTTGGTTTGAAATGTTTAAATGTAAGTGCTTACGGTTGTATTTAAAATTTGCGATTAATAGTTTTTTTTATATATACTTACTTAGGTAAATCAATAGATTTATTAGTGGTAGATTCCTCGGAGGTATCTGAAATATTGTGCTTTCTTTTGAGAGCTTTTAATCTTTCTTTTCTTTTTAAACATTCTTCTTCCAAAGTTCCTATATTTTCGTCGTCAGCCATTTTAAAACAATTTTTAAACTGGAATTAATTTTTTTAATATTGGCAACAGTTACATTTACCGGGTTTTTTTCCCTCTTGATAATTTTTTTTCTGCAATTTAATACCATGTATTAAAATGATTTAAACTTTTTCTTTTATAATAAGTCTTAACTTAATTAAACTTTCCTTTTATTTTTTAATTTGTTAACGAAGTGTCGGAATAGTGAAAATTTTATTTAGTGAAATAATAATTTAAAATTACTAATCAGTAATAACTATAGTGATTTCGTTACATAACTAAATGTGGACTCTTAAGGTAAATTGATTTATTTAATGTCGTTTCAATTTAAATTATTTAATTGCTCATGTATTTTATTCAACTACGCTTATTTAGAAAGGAAAATTAATTTTTGTTATTTCCGTATTTAATTTCTTTTTGAAATAATGATTAAGTTGTTTTCAAAAGTTTCAATTTTTAATGGCAATCATTCGATAAAATTACTAATAGTTATTGAAGATCCTAATATGTAATGAAGGAAGAGTTTTTTTTTTTTTTTTGAATCAAATAATTATTTATAAATATAATTTAAAATGATTTATTTCAATATTTTTAAGATTAGTATAAAAATAATTGAATGAATGAACATTTCGAATTTGATAAGGGTAAATTTATTCAATCCCTTTTTAAAATATGAATATTTATAATTTGAGCAATATTATTAATTAAAACTTTTTCTATAACCTAGCTAAACATGATGGCATAATCTTATAAAGATGAATACATTTCTGGGTAAAAATTTTGGAAAAGTAGCATATTAATAGTATTTTTTTTTTTTACAATCGAAAGTTTGCATATAATTATGCTTTATTCTCATTTTATATTAAATAATTTAAAATGTTTGTTTTAAATTGAAGAAGAAAAGTAAAAGAACAATGAAATATTTGTTTGAAAAAGCTCATCGATATTTGAAGTAGTAATTAATGAACTTAATACTCTCACATAAATATGTGCATGTATGTTCGAACATAATCATTTGTTTGTATTTATAATTTGCATCATGCTTAAAAAATCTATTCTAATGAATTTTTAGACAAACTTATTGAAATGAGTGGTTAATTAACCTGTTGAAATTCACTTTCGAGTCTAGGACTCATTTCTAATTAGTTTTTTTTTTTACTTAAATTTTTCTTAATATATATAATATATAACTTAATTTTGTACACCTAAGATTTCATTATCATAAATTCATGCATTTAAAAAAAAAAAAGCTAGTTAAGTAAATTCTAAGTATAATATAAATATAAATTATTGTCATAATATATATATAAGAAAATGTAGTCGATTACTCTGTTTTATGATTGTGATTGTTTTTATAAGCAAAACTGAAGTGTATATAAAGTTATGTAAACACATTTTACAGATATTACTACATTTTTTTTTTTTTTAAATTAAAAAATATTAAGTTTTTTAAATAAAATAAATAATGATTTTTAATATAATAAGAGAAAATTATTTTGGTGGCATGAAATTATGAATTGGAGAGACATTTTATTAAATATGCTACTTTTTTTGGTCGTTAATGTTTTCTATTGTCAAACTTTTCCTTTTTCTTCTTTCATTTCTTAAAACTGTATCTTTTACATCGGGATCTGATCGTTCGTGATTGAGTGCCAACACCTTAGAAACAATATTCAAATCTTCTTGACCTGATCCACTTCCTGTTACTCCAGATTGATATAAAAGACTTTGTAATTTTTTGTTTACATTTTCTGCATTGTTAACAGTGTAGGTGTTCGTTTGTTGTGGTCCGAATTGGGAGTATCTGTTGCCCTGTTGAAATTGATTGCTTATGGGTGTGTTACGATAATGTTCGTCAGGAATCGTTCTGTATTCTGGTAACCTCGTGTAAATTTGGTTGGATTGAAAATGATTACGATTGTCAAAATTTTTATTCCCCTGATTGTTAAAACCGAAATTTCCTGTAGATCCTAATCCCTCTTGCCTGTTTACTCTATGTTGATTTCCTGAATTTCTAAAAGTCACCGGGGATACGAAATTCTGTGACGGTTGAATGTGATAATTAAAGTTATTAGGTGCCCGAGCTGGAGGTCTAAAGTTTGATGGACCATTGTGATTGAAGGTAAATCCAACGCTTCTTTGAAAATCTACACCGTTTTCTTGTCGCTGTTGTCGAAGTCGTAATTGAGTTTCATAAATTTGCCTTTGTCTTTCTTCCTCCAATTGTCTTTGTCTATTTTGCTCTTGTATATGTCTTTGCCTTTGTTCTTCAATTAATCTGTTTCTATTTTGTTCTTCGAGTAGCAATCTAGTTCTAATCCTTTCCTGTTCTTGATTATTTAAGAAAACAGGATTGGGATTGGTTTCCAAAGAGGGAACAATTATTGGCGTTTGAAATCTACCTTCGTTTTGAAGTGGCAACGTGACGGGAGGGATATTAAGTGATTGCAATCCAGGGGCAGGCGTCACAGATTGCACAGGAAAACTTTGTGCGGGTGTCGGAGTTAAATTAATGCTGTGCGATTGAACGACGTTCACACCGTTGAAATCTTGGGGCGGCAGTAAATTTTGTGCGAAAGATTCAGGGGAAATTCTTTGCGGTGGAAGAGTTGTCAGAAAGTTTTGATGAGTTCCTTTAAAAGGAGCCGCCGTTGTTGGGGAATGAAATGATTGAGACGGAATGGGAGTGAAACTTTGCTGAAGTATCGAATTGGAAACCAATGGTGGGAATACAGGGGCAGAAGTAAAAGCTGTACCAACAGTTCCCGGAAAGAAAAATCTAGACTGATCAAATTGATTAACTGCAGCTAGAGGTGTGAGAGAAACGCCTGGTATAAATTGATTTTGTAACAATTGTTGTTGTTTGAGGAGAGCATACTGCTGTTCTAAAAGTTGCTGTTGTCTTTGTTGAAGATTTTGCTGTTCTTTAGTTAACAATGGAATGACACTGTGAGGAGTGCCTTTCGAGTCCTGATGTAACGTGAACGCAGTTAGCAAAGGCGCTTTAAATAATTCAACTTCATTGGCGGTGTTACTCGATTTTCCATCTTCTTTTTGAATTTCTTTTTGATTTTCCGTACTTGATTCGTTCTCGTTATTTGCATTTTGTTCTTTGCTCCCATCATTTGGAATAAAATTCGATTCTATGCTACTCGGATTGCTCGTCGAATCGGAACCTTTCGATTCTTGTCCTAAATTCGCACTTCGTTCCTCTTGCAAAGGAAGCGATGTCGAGTACTGAAACGTATTTTGAGGAATCGGTGTCGTGTTTTCAACCGGAGCATCCGCATCATTTCCATTATTTACTTCATGAGATGGAGCACTCAAATCATTAATTAGCGAAGATGAAAAAGCTGATGATTCCGCGGGTTGCTGAATTTCTTCTTTTCTCTCTTCGATGCGTTCGACGTAGTTTCCGACCAAGTTTCTAGGTTCAGACCTTATGTCTCTCGATTCTTCGGCTCGTAATTTTTCTTCGGCTTCTTTTTCCAATTCGACCAAAGCTCTTAAAAGTGCTTTTCTCAACAACGGATCCAAGTGTAAATTTTTATTCGATAGATTTTGCCGTAGAATTGATGTTTTTAATATATCCGAAGCGTCTTGATTTCCGAGACACGCAAGTGAAAATGCGGACAGGAAAAGTAATATTAACTGAAAATTAAAAAAAAAAAAAAAAAAAAAAAAACCATAAATCATAATTTTTTTTTTGGTTTTCTTTTTCGTAATTTAAATCGCTTATATTAATATAATTTTTTTTTTTTTTTTTTTTGGAAATTAATTCATCTTTACGTTAGAATGATATATTATTATTATTATTATTTTAAAATAAAAATTTGTCTTTAATCAATGTTAATTAGGCTAATGCAAAAAATTATTATCAAAAAAAAAAAAAAAAAGAAAAAAGTTGATGACCTTTATGAAAATTCACAAAAAAATTATTTTAATATATTTTATTATCATTAATTTATTTAATACGTAAATTTTTTTTTTTTTATTTTAAGGTGAACCCTTGAACTTGAAGTCGATTCGCGGTGAAAGTGATTTTTCTGGAAAGATTTAATGCGAATTGTAAATTATCAATATAATAATAATAATAATACAAATGAATTCGCATCAAAGAAATTTCTATCGCATATTATTCGTAAGTTCATTTTAATGTCAGCTACTTTAAAAAAAAAAGTGAAATTTTTTTTTTTTTTAAAACAAAAAAAAAAAAAAAAGATTTTCACGGTTTTAAATTTATTATTATTATTATTATTTATCGTGATTTAATTATTTTATAATTATGCGGCCATTTTTTTTTTTTCTGGTAAACTTCAAAGAACTAAACTTAATTAATTAGGGTTTTTTTTTTCCACGACGTTTTTTTTTAATCATTTTCCGCGTAATGATTAACGTAACATTTATATTAATTTTAATTTGACCGGATGTTCAATTAAATAGTAACGTTTAATTTAATTTTTCACTTTTTTTTTTTTTTTTCTTTTGGTGTACGTAAGCTTTTAGTGATGAGAAAATGGTATCTGATCATTTTAACTTAATTGAGCTTTTAGAGAAATTAACTGACGAACGTAATAATAACGAACGTGAATATCGTTTTTTTTTTTTTTTTTTTACTGAAATCATTTTGGCCTTTTATTTTTAAATATCAAAAAAAAATTTTTCGTTTCCCGTTTGTTAGGTTGTTTGTTTGTTTGTTTGTTTGTGATAATTTCAATCGACACCTTTTTTAGAAATTTGTCCTATTACGTTTTGCTTACGTAACGGTTTTTGTTGTTGTTGTTGTTGTAATTTTTGCACTTTTTATGGGCTTCGAATTTAATTTTTTTTTTTTTTTTTATTCGCTTCGTGTAATAAATAATAATAATAACGAATCCGTTTTTCGTTGATTAATTTTTTTTTAAAATTAATATTACGTAAATTTTAAATCGAAAAAAAAAGTTTTAAAGACATCAGTTTTCTAATAACGACCACGAAATCTCTCCAATGAAATTTATATCCGATGGTTTAACATTTTAAAGATTATTATTAACTTCTATAAGAGATTCTTAACTCTCACTTTTATTAACCAGATGATGATGATGATGATGATGATTTGTTTAAGATTGAGTGTGTAAACAATCGAGTCGGCCTCGAAAAAATTTTTTTTTAATTATCCATCCTCACTTCAAAAAAAAAAAAGAAAAATCGTGTGATTAAAACCTAAGTAATTATAATATCAATAATAATAATAATAATAATTAAAATAATCGTTAATTGTTCTCTTTGACCTCATCGTGAAATTCTTTTCTTTACAAAAAAAAAAAAAATTTATTCTTAAAACAACGCATTAAGTACTTGACAGGTGTCGGATAGTACCCGTACCTCCCAAAAAAAAAAGAAATTTTTCGGGTAAACATTTTACACGTTGATTACTTTTCAACACTTGAAATCGAGATACCAGTCGAAGATATTTATTTTTTAAATGTTGGTATTCTTGTCGTTGATTTTTTTCTTTTTTATTTTAACGCGATCGAACAAATACAAAAAAAACTTTTAACTTATTTTAGAAACAAAAATATTCCAGGGTTTATTACTGGAAAGAATCTCGAACGAGTCTAATTCAAAACAAAAAAAAAAAAAATGGAGAAAGTTACGAGTAGGTAAAAACGTGTTGATTGTGTGTTGTGTGAATGATCATCATCATCATCATCATCATCATCATCATCGATGAAATTTTTAACTTTATTCTCATTAAAAAAAAATTTCCCGGGGGGGGGGGAAAGAAACGACAACGGGAAAAAATTTTTTGGGGAGGGGGGTTAATATCGATGACGTTATTATTATAGTTATTTGATTAATCATTATTATTAATAACTTTGATATAATCATCATTCATTTCCGGTTTTATTTCCCACGCAAATTAAATAAATAAAAAAAAAAAAAACGGATTCGTTATTTTTTGCAAATTATAGTTAATTTCGTTTAGGTACGATTACGTTAGTTTGCAAAATTTTTAACGATTTTTATTGCTCGTTCGCCATTTTTTTTTTTGCTGTATGCTGATGAAATGAGTGAGTGAGTGAGTGAATGAGTGAGTGAGTGAATGAGTGAGTGAGTGATTCGTTGTATGAATGAAAAAAAAAATCGTTTGTTTTGTTTGTTTGTTTGTTTGTTGCTAATCAACTTACGGATATTTTTTTTTAAAAATTCGTTTCGATAAAAAAATTTAATGAGGATATTATTAATGTACGTATCGCTTTAATAGAAAAATCTCGTACTTTCTTCTTACGTAAGTAGTAGTAAGAACGTTGTAGGTTTTTTTTTTTTTTTTTTTTTAATGAAATCGAGGAGAATTGTGACGATGAAATTTATCATCAAAGGAAAAAAGAAAAGCCCAGAAGGAAAAAAATTTTTTTTTTTTTGACGTGTGAATGAATGAATGAATGAATGATTCCTTTGTATTATTCGAAACTTTTTTTTTTTTATTAAAGTGTTTTCGTCTCTTTTCGGCTAATTTACTAAATAATTCATTATTGAATGACGTTGAATTTTTTTTTTCATTTATAAAAGTAAATAATAATGATAAGTGTAATAATAATAATAATAATAATAATAATAATAATAATAATAATAATTGTAATCGATTCGCAAATAAGATTTCACCAAATTTTTAAAACTTTTGTAAAATTTAACAATGAAATTTTATTTTAAAAAAAAAAAAAAAACATTAATAATCGTGCACACGAGATCTGACAGGTTTTTTTTTTCTCTTTGTTTATTTTAATGTTAATAATAAATAAAATCTTTTATTTATTTATTTAGTTTTTCGCGCGTTGATAATTTTTTTTTTTTATTGCCGTTTTCTCTTTTTTAAAAAAAATTTGATACTTCGAACGAGTGGCACAAATTAAATTTACAAAAAAAAAAAAAAAAAAAAATTTTATTTTTTATTATTTTATTTTATTTTATTTTATTTCGTCGAAATCGTTTCGTAATGGTAATAATACGTTTTTTCGAAATGTTGAAATTGTTACAAAGGAAAGTTGGAAATCGTGGGGGGAGGGGAAGGGGGAAGGGAAGGACTCGGTGATTTAAATACCGTTTTCGGTAGTTGTACGTATGTAATACCCGGTTTAAATTCATCGTGATTAATATCATTAAAAAAAAGAAAAAAAATGGGGCCTTAAGGGGGTAAAAAAAAAATTACGTGGATTCGAATGATGCGGTAAAAAAATTTTTTTTTTTTTAAATATATCGGAATTCGATGAGACGACCACTTTTCCAAGACGATAATTTGTTTTTCGATTTCGGTGGCAAACTTTCACTTATAAATAACTTCGTAATAAAAATGTGCGTGTTTACATGCGGAAGACGATATGCCAGATGTTAAAAAAAAACATGTCGTTGTTGTTTCAATCAAACGCGAATCTCTCTCTCTCTCTCTCTCTCTATTATAGGTAATTCCCGTAATAAATGATTTTATATTGCAAATGTTAAGTAAAAAAAAAATTGTTTGTTTGTTTGTTTGTTTGTTATCGATGCGGTAAAATCGTGTGTTTGTTTGTATATACGCAACGATTACGCGCGGTTGTAGTACGTAATAATTGGACGTTTAATGTTTTCTCTCTATCTCTCTCTCTCTTCTCTCTCTCTCTCTCTCTCTCTCTCTCTCTCTCTTCATCTCTCTTTAATCGAAGAATGGCAGCAAAAATTTTTTGTTTTTTTTTTCGGGAGATAAACAAAAACGACAACAGAAATAATTAAAATTTAAAGAAAACACGTTTCGTGTGTCTCCCCACGTGTTATTAACCGGTATTATTAACGTGGTATTAACCGCACGAAATCGAAACGATAATTAAAACTCGCTTAACCGGATATTAAAAAAAAAAAATTTTTTTTTTATCATTAGAAAACGTTTGAGTCTCGTCTCGGAGATCCGTCTCGTGCGAGAGAAGAAATATTTTTTTTTTAAATCGAATTTTTTTTTTTTTTTTACCTCGAAAGGAAATTAAACTATTTAAAGATGATGGCAATACACTTCCGAATATCGAATAAATAATATAAAATTTGTATGAAGATATAAGTTTATTTATTATTTGTATAAGTTCCGCGTTTTTTTTTTTTTTCGGGGCCTTATGCTTAAATATAAAAGTCATACTACTTTCTTCGACGCTTTTTTTTTTTTTTGGCTTTCTTTCTCTATGAATTGAAATATTAGATAAAGATGAAAAAGATAAATTTAATTAAAATTTTTTTTTATTATTTTCGGTTGTCAAATGGTTGTGACGTTTCCCCCCCCCCCCTACCCCCCATTTGATAATTAATCATTTTTTTTTTATATGTGAATAATCCGGTCGACGGTCGTATCACGAGATTTTTTTTTATATATAAAAAAAAATTTCTCTTTGATGTAAAAAAAAAAAAAACTTAATGAATTACAATCTTGCGTAAAATAATAATAATAATAATAATAATAATAAGGTCATGACGTTTGAGTTTTCCAAAATTTTCCAACCGGAATTTTTTTTTTTTAATTTGTCGACACGACAGCAAAGGTTATGCGTTTAAAAATTATTATTATTATTATTATTATTATTATTATTATTATTATTATTTCGCCTCGTCAATGAAAAATATTTTTAATGAACGTTAATAATAATAATAATGATGAGAAGTTGATGTTTATTTAAATTTTAGTATAAAAATTTTGCGAAATTTTTCTGCGTTTTTAGATCGTGTTTAAAACATTTTTTTTTTGGCTAACTCTCTCTCTCTCTCTCTCTCTCTTTCTTTTCCCCCTTTTGTACAACGTGATAATAATAATTTTTAAATTAAAATGAATCGGGCGATGATGGGAAAGATTAATTTTTTTAGTAAATAAATAAATAAAAATTTTTAAAAAAAAAAAAAAAAAAAAAAAAAAACATGCACGATTTCGTATGGCAAATAATTAATCAAAAACTTTCATTGAAAAATAACAACGATAAAAAAATATTTTTCTTTTTTTATAAAATTCATTCGGCGTAATAATAATAATGATTGCTTCGGTGTGTGCGTGCGTGCGTGCGTGCGCGTACCGTAATTGTATATTTCTTTTGAATTTCTAGATCCTTTTTAAATTCGTTAAATACTACTCTATGCTTACACGTACTCACACGTGTAATTTTTATATTAAAAGTCGTAAAATTATTATTTCGAGAGATTTTTTTTCTTTTTATTTACTCTATGAATTATAGTGAAATAAATAAATTAAAAAAAAGGGTCTTTATCAATGTTGTATCATTTGGAAAAAAATTAAAAACATTCCGGTCGAGTAAAGATTACGTAACATCATTAGGTACAGGTATATACAACACGCGCGTACAGGTTGTGTATGTTTTAATTTTAAACGAGAATCTTTGTGGTGTTGTTCACCTTGAAACGTTCATCTTTCTTTTTAAATTTCTTTTTTTTTCAAGCACCTGTGTGTGTGTGTCTAAAGTAAAAGTTTTTGTTTTTAATTTGTCAAATCGGAAAAATTTAAATACGTTAAAAGAATCGTTTTCCTTTTGGAATTTTTCTGCAATGGGGTAAAGAGGGATAGGTAGGGGGGAGGTAGGGAGGGAGGTAGGGATTGGTTTAACATTAAAATCTTTTTTTTTTCTGTCGTCATCATCGTCATCGTCATCGTCGTATCCAAAATTTTTAAATAATTAATCCGGATGAAAGTTTTAATTAATATATATATATATATATATATATAATATATTTTAATTAAATGATGAATCAGTCGATTTTCTTTTTAACTTGGGGTAAAAGTTTGTTTTCTTTTTTTCTTTTAACAGGAGAGTTAATTACACTTTGTTAAAATGATTATTTTTAATGATGAAAAGCGAGATTTTATTTACCGAATTTAAACGCAAGAGAGATGAATTTTAATTTTTTTTTTTTTTTAAAGCGAAATCATTTAAAAATTAATTTATTATTATTATTATTATTATTATTATTATTATTATTATTATTACCTTTATAAAATGTATTTATTACTTCATTATTTAAATTATCGTAAAATTAAAAAAAGAAAAAAATGAAGGATTAATTCGTTTTCGTTTACATTTTTCAATTTGAAAAAATAACGGAAAGAATGCGAAAAAAAATGACGTGGCAATAACTTTGTAAACAAAAAAAAGTTTCGAATATCGTTTATTTACTCTATGAAATCTTGAAAGCTTCAGAAATTCAAACGAACGGTTGGATGATTGTTTTCAGGTGAATCGCTAAATTGTTTAATTGTTGTTTTTCTCGTGAAAATTTTCAGGTTTAGTGAATTTTAGGTAAATAATATTAAGGATTTCTTTTTAAAAGAAAAGAAAATTTGCCAGGTATTTTTTAAATAGTTTTATATCGTGAATATGAATTTTTTTTGTTTTTTTGTTTTTTTTTTTTACTTCCTTGGTTGTTTATTAAGTGTTTAACGAAACGGTTGAAACGGTTTTTCTCTCTCTTTTAGATAATTTTTGAGATTTAAATTATAAGGGTTATTAAAAAATTGCGAGTTGTTGTTTTTTTTGCTTTTCTTATTTGGTTTTTTTTTTTTTTAATTTCTACTTCTCTCTCTTTCCCGGGAAAGAGGGAAAGTTAAAAATTTTGTCCTTGTTCCTCCCCAACTGTTTTTTTTTTTTTTTTTTTTTTCTTACCAAGCGAAATTTTTTTCGTAAAATCCTTAAATATTTTTTTTTTTTTTTTTGGGGGTTTGTTTGTTTGTTTGAGTTTAAAATTATGCTAATTTTATGTTTGTCGTTTGTATTTTCCCGTTGTGTAAAAAAAGACGCGTAGACGTCGTCGTCGTGTTTGCTTCCTTGAATTTTTATTATGTTTGTTGTTTGTTCATTTTTCTAAATGATAAATTATCGATATTTTTTTTTATCTCGTCTTTTTAATTATTTCGTTAACGCGAAGGTTTTTACGTTCGATCCCCCAACTCCCTCCCCCTCCCCCCCGTACTTAACGGATTGTTGTAAATGCCAAAAAAAAAAAAAATTAATTGGGATCTAATAATTAAACAACATAATAATTTATATAAATGGTTTTTTGTCTATCTATGCCGTTAATTTAAACTCGCATTAAAAAAAAAAAAAAAAACCATATGATTCGTAAAACCACGTGATCTAATTATTATCACCTGGTAATTATTTGATTACCTTTACGTTAACGTATTAACTTACTTTGACAAATTATCTAAAAGGAAAATTTATATATATACCAGGTGACTATAAATTGAAGTGTTTCGCGACAACCCATTTACTACATATATATATAATATCTTTTCACGACAATTAAATCTAAAAGGAAAAAAGGAAAATTTAATTGACTTTTTCCATAGTTGGTAATTAACCTTTGCTTGCAATATTTCTCATTTTTTTCACCTGGTAGTAATTACTCGGGTTTTTTTTCTAACAACTCCGAACCGTTAATGCATTAAATACGTCGTCTTAATTATCTCTACCGTATGTTCGTTTAGTTCGATGATGTTTATTTACTGGCTCCCCATTTTTCTCGAACCTAGAAATTTTTTTTTTTTTTTTACTTACCCCCTTCGATAATATATACGTAAATTCTATTAATTAATTTTCCCCATAATTATTATTATAAAATCCAACGGGTTTGCAATTATTAGGATCGTTATAGAATAATTAATTAAAATTATAATAATAATAATAACGATGGACGTTTTACCGCCAAAAATTTTCAAGTGAATTTTATTATTATTATTATTATTATTATCGGGATTCTTTTATCTGTAGGGGAGGGGGAAATAATTAAATGATTATTGTTTTTTGCGAGAGAAAATTATGCGGATTTTTTTATACCATTTGAATGTCAATGGGGGAGATTTTAAATACGCATATAAAATGAAAAATTAATTAAATTTCGTATCGGGACTTTTTTTTTTACTTTATTTGTTTAGTAGAGAGAGAGAAACTTACATAAAAATTAAATTAAATTAAATTAATTCAAACAACAAATTCGGTCGTCGGTTTCAAAAAAAAAAAAAAAATTTCTCTTACGTTAGATGAAAAAAAAAAAAAAAAAAAAACCGGTAAAAAGGGGATCCACACACGATTTTCTAATATAAAAATCTTCACTTTCTCTTTTTTTTCTTTTTTTTTTTTTAAAGTAATTTCTCGTGTTGTTTATTTAATTTAAATAACAAAAAATTAAAATTTTAAAAAATAAATATTTTATTATTATTATTATTATTTTCGGTTTTTGGTAACTAAATAAAAAAAAAAAAAAAAGAAAAATTTCATTAATAAAAGGATTCGATTTTTTTTTTTATCGGCCGCCATTTGTAATACAAAAAATAATAAAGGAAATTGTTTTGGAAAAATTCCGCGTGGAGCGTTTCCGGTTCGTTTTGGAAAAAAAAAAACATTTTTTCGGGGCCCCCCCCCGGCTTGTTTTAATTTTTCATTTCATATATTTACACGATAGGAATAAAATGTAGAAATGACAATTTTCACATAAATTTTCTTTTTACGTTTAATTAAATTAATTCAACGAATGATGAATGACGAGAATGAATTTTTTTTGTTTTCTTTTGTTTGATTTGTTTATGAATTTCAAAAAAAAACTTGTAAACAATTTTTAATTTAATTATTATCATCATTATCATCATCATTGTTGTTGTTGTTTGCAAACAAAAAAGTAGTAGTATTATTATCATCGTGAGAAATGTTTTTTATTTAAATTCCTACGCGCGTAACGGTTTTTTTTTAAAAAATATTTTTTTAATTTACAACTTGTCGTAATTGAAAATGTTTAAAACAATTACTTGAAACAAGTTTCCGCTAGCAAATTTATATAAAATTCACAGAAAGTAAAAAAAAAACAAAACAAATTTTTTTTTTTTCTTTTTTTTTTTTTTGACGTTATGAATAATTATAAAAGTGTAGCGAACAAAAAAAAGAAAAAATAAATACAAAAAAAAAAACATTTCAGTTACGAGATATCATAACCATGGGATGTACACATATATATATGTATAATTTTTGTATAATGTATATTATTATTAATTATGTAACGTATTATTATTATTGTGGTCGGTTGTTGTTGTTTTTGTTGTAATCATCATTATTTTAACTTTTTTAAATATGTTAATTATTAGCAAATTGTAAAAAAAAAAAAAAAAAAAAAAGAGTTCACGAAATTCGTTACGCAACGAATTTTTTTTTTTTTTTTTTTTTTCGCGTGTAATTTGGTTAAAATGATATGTTTGTTGCTAATAGGAAAAAAGAAAAGCATGTAAAAAAAAATATACGTTACGACTCTTCTTCTGCTTTTTTTTTTTTTTTTCGGGGCCTTCAATCGTAATTTGTCGAAAAAGGTTTGTTGTTTGTAAACAATCGAAAACATTCACTTGATTATCGAATAATAAATGAGCGAGAGTGAAAGGGGTTGTTTTGTCGCAAAATTACTTCGGATTCGATTAAAAATAAATTTTATTAAAATATTTGGATCGAAAGCGACGATCGGAGTCGAATAATAATAATAATAACGATCATTACGCGGTAAAATTTAAATTATTTTTTCGCTTTTTGAAACATTTGTCGCGCGAAACTTTCACGCGGAAAGTTTTAAGTGATTGATAAAAATTAAATGATGCCTCGTTTGTTTGTTTGTTTGTTTGTTTGTTTGATTGCTCGTTTGTTTGTTTGTACAATTTATTCGAGATCGTTTGAAGGGGGGGGGATTCATTTATCAAATGTCGATGGGAAAATTGTCGTGGAATCTAAATTTTTTTAAATAATAATAATAATCATAATAATAATTCCTTTCTTTTTCACTTTTACTCTCTTTTATTTTTCGATTAGTTTTTTTTTTCGTATGATAACAGCCCCTTTTTATCAATATCGCGCTCGGCATAATAAAAAAAAAAAAAAAATTTTTTTAAAGAGATTTAATTTCGCCGTTTAAGAATAAAAAGTAAAAGTTTTATTACGCGGATTCGTTTTTGTTTTGGGCGATTGCCCCTACCCCCTTTCTTCCCCCCCGATTTTCCAGATTTTTAGATTCAGATTTTCCAGATACGAAAAAAAAAAAAAGGGTTTTTCACTCGCACTTTCATCTTTTAACCGGATATCACACATCGGGCAAACGTAATCGAGTTAAAACCACAAAATTACGCCGTAATACCAAAAAAATTTTTTTTTTTTTTTTTTTTTTTTTTTTTTACTCTTTCATAACGAGAGTAAATGATGATAATGATGATGTTGATAATAATAATAATAATAACAATAATAATAATAATAATAATAATAATAATAATAATAATAATAATAAACGAGATTGAAACAAATTAAATTCACGTGTTTTAAATTATTTTGATCGGCTTCTCGATTAGATCCGTATTTGGTTTAAAAGGGAAAAAATTTTTTTCTTATTGTTGGTTTTTAAAGGTCATTAAATTTCCTCCTCCTTCCCCCCGCCGCCCTTTTCGCCTATTTCATCTGTCTCTCTTTTCTTCTTCTTTTTCGTTTTCTCTTTTTTCTTTTTTCTCCCCACTCGGTTTTAAAAAAAGTTAACTCATTTTTGTTATAATTTTTTTAAAAGTAAATAAATAATAATTTAAATATTTTGGGGGGGGGAAAAAAAAAATTTAAATGTTGCGTGTCAAAGTCGTATTTTCAACCTTTGAGGAATAATTCGGGGGTGGATTGAGGGGTAATGTTTAAAAGTTAAAAAAAAAAAAATGGAAATTTCGCTGGAGAAAATGATAAACAAATTTTTTTTTTTTGTTTTCTTTCTTTCTTTCTTTCTTTTTATTATTATTTTGTATATATATTACTGTTAAACAAATCAAACGATTCCTTTGATTTCTTTGATTCCTTTGATTCTTTTGATTTTTCTTAAACGATTTTCATTCGAATAAGGCCCAAAAAAAAAAAAAATTTCACAATTTTTCATAAAATTTAATTTTGGCGTATCGGTTACAATGAACGTACTTAAATTTACATTATTATTATTATTAAACGTTATGAAATTTTTTTTAGATCATCATCATCATCGTCGTATTTTTAACATTTCGAAATCAATGTCGAAAATTATTTCTATTTCCCCTCCCCCCCCTTGAATTTTTTTTTTTTCAATTAATTGAAATTTATACTTATTTTCTTTCACATTTAATTACATGGAAAAAATAATAATAATAATAATGAATAAAATTGAAAAGAATAATAGTATTATTATTATTATTATTATTCGCGTGCGATCGTTTTTTTTTTTTTTTTTCGAGTGAAAATTTTCCATCGTGGAAAAAGAAAAAGTTTACATTTACGCGCGCGTTCGACGATTGTCATCATCATCATCATCAATCATTTTATTTTTTTTGGGCAAAAAATAAGAAAAAGCAAAAAAAAAAATAATAATAATAATAAAACTTACCCAGTTCATTTCGAATCGAATGATTTTTCCTTTTTTTCTTAAAATTTTCCACAGATTAAAAAAAAAGTCGATGGAAATCCACAAAAAAAAAAACTTTTAAGGTTGTAACATTAATAATAAACTTCACTTAATTAAATTTTTTTTTCCTTATATATGTACGTTGTTAACTCGTTCGTTCGAATGTTTATTTATTTATTTATTTATTTGTTTATTTATTTTTTCCCTCTTTCTTATTTAATACGTCTTCTGCTGCTAAGAAAAAAAATAAAGAAAAAAATAAAATTGATGGTGGTTGAAATGATAGTGCCACGATAAAAAAATTAATATCGAATTGATTATTATTATTATTATTTTCGAAATGATTTTTTTTTTTTTTTGTTAGTTACTTATATGATGTTCGCGCCTGAATTTGTTTAAAAAATAATAATAATAATAATAATAAATAAGAAAGAAAAAAAAAAATTCTCACTTTTCTATATTTTATCCGTCTGTATAATTCGACAGAAAGATTTTGACTGAATGACTTTGTTTTTCCTCTCAGACGAAAAAAAAAAAAAAAAATTTTTTTTTGAACTTACGAAAGAAAAAAAATAAGGAGAAGTGGATTAAAATAGAAATGCTATTATAAAAAGTGCAAGTGGTCGGAGAAAAAAGAAGAAGAAGAAGAAGAAGAAGATGGTAAGAGTGAATCGTGGTGGGGAAGAAGGAGGAGGAGGAGAAGGATTATGGTGTGACCTGGGTACCTACGTTTCCCACCACTTTTTTTTTTTGTATGAGTTATCATTCTCCAGGGTTTACATTTTTCGTTCTCGAACGATTCATCGAACGTGTATACACACACACGATACGTACTCTCGATTTCGACAAAATCGATATATCTCGAACGAATGAATCATTATTTATTTTAATTTTTTTTTGTTTTTTTTTTTTTTTTCCAAATAGGTGTGACCGAACG
>NW_002987017.1:31956-62017 GCF_000006295.1 Pediculus humanus corporis
ATCGTTTGTTGCTATTAAAAAAAAAAAAAAACAATTCTCGATTATGATAATGATGATGATGGCGATTAACGTCACAAAATTTCGAAAAAAAAAAAAAATAATAATAATAATAATAATAATAATTTTCCAGACGTTTAAAAAAAGTCTGGATGAAAAGTTTTTTAATTTTCATTAACTTAATTGATTTTTATTTTTTATTTTTTTTCAAGTTCTTTATTATTATTATTATCATCATCATCATCATGATTATTATTATTATTATTATTATTGTTTTTATTGGTCGTAAGAAAGCAGAAGAAGAAAAAAAAATTAAAGCGATTCATTCGAAAATTAATTATCCCGAAAAAAAAAAGGTGGGAAAAAAGGGAAAAATTTTCTTTTAATAAAAAAAATAATAATCGGTTCTGGTTTTAAGCGATGATAATAATAATAACAATAATAATAATAATAAATATTTTTTTAATTGTAAAAACGTAAGAAAATGGCGACAATTTATTTATTTATTTATTTTTTTCGTCTGCTGAGATAAAAAAAAAATTACGGTAAAGATAATTTTTTTTTTTCTCTTTAAAAAAAAAAATAATTACGAGTAATTTTGTTGTTGTTGTTGTTGTTGTTGCAAGAAATGATTTTAAGTTAAATTTTTCAAAACGTTTTTTTCTCTGGTAATTGTTCAAGGTCAAAGGTCAGTAAATCAAGTCTTGCATTTGTTTGATTTAATTACTCCCCTTTTGTTTTTTTCCAAGTCACGATTCACGATTTTTTCTTTTTATTTTTTTTTTTTCAAGTTAAATGTTTACGGATTTTTTTTTTGGTTGTTGTTTGTTGCTGTTGTAAACACGCGTGAATAAGGGCCGTTTGTCAAATGACCGCAAAACTCAGAATAAAACCATTTTTTGCTGTCGTTTAAGACGATAGAGAAATGAAAATGACGATGGGAGTTCGTTTGTCGAACAAACGCCCTTTTTTTTTTTTTTTTGTTTTTCGTAATCGGTGGTTGTTGTACCTTTTCAGGTTCGTATCAGATTGAAACTTTTTCAAAAAAAATAAAAAAATTCAATCAGGTTCGATTTCCGGTATTGGGAAAATTTTCGCGTAAAAAAACGTGAATCGGGTTAACTTTTTTTTTTTTATTTTTTTTTTGCAATAAGAGTGAGTTTAGTTACTCAAGTGATTTGTAATAGGTATTAATTAATCGCAACAAACAACAAACAACAACAGGAGCGTGTTGTTTGATGAGAAATCATCTAATAATAATACCGGTTTAGAAAAATCTCGAAATGAAAAAAAAAAAAAAAAAGAATTTTCGAAACCGGTTTGCTCTAATATCCGAGACAACTTCGTGCAAAAAAAATTCAATAAAAAATTGTGAAAAATCAAATCGATCAATCGATCGATCGATCGATCTCCGATCCCTCGAGAAATAACTTCAAACGAGAAAACTCTGTGAAAATTTTATTTTTCACTTTTCAAATCTCGTCATTCGTTTGTGTGACAGAGAAAAACAGGGTTAATTATCGACATCCGGTGTGTTTTCTCTCTCTCTCTCTCTCTATCTATTTATCTATCTCTATATCTGTCTCTCTCTTATCAATTCGACATTTAATCCGTGCGTGACCCTCCTTCTTCATATTTGTTTGACGTTATAATTTAAATGACCATCTTATAAGTGGACAATTTTTTTTTTTTTTTTTATTAAATGTCAAGGTAAAAATGACCGGGTCAAAATTAGGAGGTTATTAACAATTTTAATTTTTTTTAAAAAAATAGAAATCGATTTCGAACGCTTATTAAAAACGTAAATAATTAAGGGCGGTTTTTAAATGTCATTTTTAAAAAAAAAAAAAAGAAAATGGCGCGCACGACAAATAAGGTAAATAAATAATTCGAATTCGGTCACGTTCCTTTACGTAATTATAACGAAAATGAAAACGTTATGCAAACGACATTTTCTTTTTTTTTTTTGTTCTACTCCCTTAAAATTTATTTTTGAATTTTTTTTTGTAAGAAAAACTAACAAACAAACGACAAACGTTTGGAAAAGTTCGATTGTATCGATTATCGAAATCGTAAGATGATGAAAACAATCGAATTTCTTTTCCGGGAAATTCATAAGTTAAGAATCACGTGATCGCGAATAATAAAAACAGCGGAGGGAGGGAGGGAGAGGGAAAAAACTCCGCGAATCGCGATATATCGAATGTATCGATATATCGATCAAACGTCAATTTTGAATACGATAAATCTTTATGATGAAATTATAAACAAAAAAATGATGAAGTCATATTTTCATTGTAAGAAAGAAGGTCGCCATTTTTTTTTTTTTTTTTTGTTATTCAGAAAGAAGAAAGCTAAAAACAAAACAAAAGTTTTTATTTATTATTATTATTATTATTATTATTATTATTATTTTGTATATGAATAATTTTTCTTTTCTACGACTTTCTTTTAAGTTTCAAAACTTTTTTCTTTTTTCTTTTTCTTTAAATTCTCTTCTCTTTACACGATTCCGGTTCCACGTATAAGTTTTTTTTGTTTTGACTAATCGCTTACATAAAACAATTTTTTTTTTTTTTTTTTGTCAAAATGCTTCATCACCATCCTAATTAATTATTTTCATAGGTTGCTGATGATGAACTCAGGTTGTTTTTTTTATTCATGGGAAAGAAAAATGGCTGCGTTCGCGTTGTCACTTTTTTTTCCATCCATCAATGTATGTTTTTTCAAACAATATTTATATAATAATGATAATAATACAAAGATAATTATTTAACGTGGAATTACCGCGGCGGGTAATGGCTTATTATTATTATTATTATTACGATCGTCATCATCATCGTTTTCGCCACGGATCAAAAAAAAAAAAAAAAAAAAAAAAATTATACTTTTCATTCAATCGAAATATTATTTAATTTTTTACTTTTCTCATTTATACGCATCATAAGTGTTGTCATTATTTCTACAAAATTGCTTTGTCGTTATTTATTATTATTATTATTATTATCACTATTATTATTATTATTAACACACTTGAGAGAAACCGCGATCGTGCTCCTCGTAAATGTCCATCCTCGCATTCGAAATGAATTTGTCAAAACCTTTTTGTGTACCTTTTTTTCCGAACACGAGGGAAAAGCGTAATAACGGTTTTTTTTTTTTTTTTTTTAATGGCGGAAATAAACGGAAGTGAAATCGTATACGTGTAAATTGTATTACAACAAAGGTTCCGATAATCATTTCCGGTTTACCGATGGGTGTTTACACGATTAATAATAATAATAATTAATGAATCGTCGATGAATTTTTAAATTCGACGATGATAATAATAACGTCATTTTTTTCTTTTTTTTTTCATTTTCACGAGGTTTAAATTCGTAAATGTAAAAGACGTTAAAGTTTTTTTTTTTTTTTCCCCCCCGATCGTGGCGGAAAAATTATTCAAAATCTCGTGACACTACAATCCGTGGTATATAATAATTATTTTATTGACACGACGACGAATTTTTTTTTTTTTACTTTCGGTTCGAACTTAATTTTAATGGCCGATTACGTAATGAATGACGTCATCTCTCTCTCTCTGCCGAAATTTTTTTTTTTTTAAACGTGCGTTTGTTTGTTTGTTGTGTACCTTCGCGATAATAATAATAATAATAATAGTATTTACAAACCTATTAAAAATGTTTGTTGTTGCTCTTCTTCGTGATTATGAATTTTTCCTAATCAAACGAATCAAAAAACTAGTAAATTTTAAAAATATTTACCGAAGTTGTTTGTACATAAAAGAAAAAAAAAAAATTATTTAATTACGAATCGAACGTGACCCGAGGTTAAAAGGTCAATCAACAAAAAAATTTATTTATTTATTTATTTTTATTTTTTTTCAGATTGATCGAAACTCTATTGAGACTACGTGAATTTTGAAATGTAAAATAATTTTCTTTGACTAAAATATTTATTATTATTATCATCATCGTCGTCGGTATAACTCGATCGTGGAATAAATTTCTTCGTTTACCAAACTCCGTGAGGGTGAGTTAATAAATTATTATTATTATCATTACGTAAAAAAAAAAAAAAAAAAAAAAATTTTCGTATTTGTAAAACTGGTACCACCGGTAAAAAAGGGTAAAATTTTGAAACGTAAATTAATTACATAAAAAAAAAGCAACACGATTAATAAAAGTATTTGGATCGTTCGATAACTCGTTCGATATCAATATATCGAGGATTAAAAAAAAAGTTCAAAGGTCAATCACATTTAAAAAAAAAAAAAAAAAATTTCAATCACAAAATTACAGGTAAAATAAAAAAACGAAAAATTGTAAATTTCGACAAAAAAAATTTATTTTATTTTAACAAGTCAAAGTGTTTTCTTTTATTTTATTTCGTGCTGCTATTTATTAATTATTATTATTATTATCATTATTATTATCATTATCATCATTATTCATTATCATTATTTTATTTATTTTTTCGACGTGTCATTGTGTACTCAATTGAAAAATTAAATTAATCAATTATAAAACATGGCGAAAGTGTGCGTGCGTGTGTGTGCGCGTGCGCGTGGATTTCTATTGAATTTTGGGGGGTTGAGTGGATACGAGTCGTCTCGAGGGTACCCGATATAATAATAATTCTAATTTTTCCCTTTGGCTCAAAGCTTTCGGTGCTCCGTGTCCGGGCCTCCCCCAAAATCCTTGCCACGTTTCAAAATGCCTGTGACTTTCAACTTCTTCTTCCTTTAATTTTTGCTTTAAAAAAAAAAAAAAATAAAAAAATAAAAGAGGAACGTTAAATCTCTTTTTTTTGCGGGAGGAGGGGGAGGGAGATGGGGAGTAAAGAAAATTTAACAACTCACCAATTTTTGTTTTTCTTTTTCTTCGACTTGATGGCATAACTGACGAAAATATTCCGGTGCGGTCGATCCCATTTTTTTAAATTCGCTTTTGTTACAAAAAAAAAATAATAATAATAATGATAATAATAATAGTAATAATAATAATGAAGGTTTTTTAAAATCGTGATCGCCTTAAAAGAAATAAGAGCAAATTAAATTTCTTCTGACACTTAACTTTCTGCTACCCCTTCTTTTTTTTTTTTTTTTGTCGTTACGAAAAAAAAGATAAAATTTGAAAGTTTTCGCGCGTGTCAGTCAACAGTTGGTAACCCTTTTTTTGATTTATTTATTTATTACAACCCCCGAGTTTAAACGAATTTGGAATCGTTATTATTATTATTATTATTAATGGTTTTTTTTTTTTTTTTTTGCTATGAGAAAAAAAAAACTTACGTACTTGCATATTCTTGACATTCTTGTGACGTCAGTCGTCGTCAATGGATATTTTGTTATCATTCTGTGTTTTGCCAATAGGGGGACCAATTCGACTCCTCCCCCGGTTATTTTATACATTTGTTCCATTTCGTTTTGTTTGTCGTTTTCTAATTTTTTCAACATCAAATCCGTCGTCCATCCCTGCAAGAGAGTGAAAGAGAGAGAAAGAGGAAAATTAAAATTTTCATTATCGATGACGATGAACAAAAGAGAGAGAGAGAGAGAGACAATTAAATTTTAAGGTCGCGCTCGTCGATGGATGAAGTGAAGAAAATGAAAAAAAAAAAAAAAAAAAAAAAGACAAAAGAGGCATCGTGGCATTAGCGGTTTGCAAAATGAATTCCGTCGCACGACGATAGCCGTGTCAATAAAAAATTTTAATTTGGCTTAAAGTGCATTTAAATGATTTCAAATAAAAAAAAAAAAAAACAGAAAAAAGGGAGGGAATTATTTAAAATAATTAATTCCACGACACGGACGGGATCTTTGTTTTTTCTTTTAATTTCTTTTAATGCAGAGGGAGGGGTAAGAGGGGTAGGGGTAGGGGTAGGGGGTAGTAGTAAATAACAGAGTAGATACGAACAAACTGAACGCATCCCAAAAAAAAAAAAAAATCGTGAACGTTAATGGGTCGTAAAGGGAAAACATGATGTGATTATTATTATTATTATTATTATTATTATTATTATTATTATTATTATTATTATTATTCTATGCGTTTAATATGTTATTAAAATCAATTTCGATATATCGAAACGAGCGAGTCGGCGAGCGGCGGCGATATCATACACGGAGTCAGGAAATTTTTTAAAAAAATACCTTTTATCGTGTTTTCGGGACGGTGGGATGAAATTTATTACGAAATTATTACGTAATTTTTATTAGGTTTTTAAAATCTTAGTAATCTCGGCGACGTGTGCCGGGGCCCCCTCGTACGCTAAAAAAAAAAAAAAAAAAATTTGTTGTTTTTTCAAGTCGAGACTCTTCTTATGGCCCCCGGAACGAAAGAAATTTTCGTGGTTGTGAAATCGTCGTCGGTTTTTGATGATGATGATGATGATGATAGAAATTCTTTCGTAATTAAAGGTTTAAATTATTTTTTCGAGTCGCGATACGGATTGACGTTACTTTGCCGGTAACAAAACGTTTGATAAACAAAAAAAAAAAAAAAGTACTCCAGAAATAATAATAATAATTATTATGTTTAGTCACGTGGAAAAAGTTTGTTTGTTTGTTTGTTTGTTTGTTCGTTTGTTTGTTCGAGTCCAGTCTGACACTACAACTAAAAAGTAAAAACCGAAAGAAATTTTTTTTACCCGTTTTTGAAAAAGTCGTTGACGTAAATTTCGAAAAAAAAAAATAATAATAATAATAAGGAAAGTATTGAAATGAAGCGGGGGGCCGGGGAGAGGGGAAAGAAAAGGGGCGGGTTAACGTCAAATTAAATTATGTTATCGTTTAACTATTAAAAACGTGATAATAATAATAACGAAGACCGGACAGTAATAATAATAATAATAAAAGTTTTTTTCTTCGTATGTGTTGGAACGAAGGGAGGGGAGGGGGGGGGAAATTACGACGGATTTTGTATGCGAACGACAGCGAATTGCGTCTTGATTTGTTTTTGTTTGCACGACGACAGGATAACAACAAAACGGGAATGTTTGTCCAAAAAGCTTAAGTAAATAATTAATTTGATTAATAAGCGAATGATGACGTCATTTAATATTAAATGTCGGAAAATTTTTTTTGTTTTCCTAGTTGATGGATTATCGTGCAAGTTATGATGATGACGACAAATAACGGTTAATGATATCGTTGCTGCTGTTGCTGTTGCTGCAGTTGCTGCTGCAATTATTCGTGCGTTATGAATGTTTTATTATTATCATTATCATTATTACCATAGACGTGAGAAAATTTCTTCCGAATTTATTCGGGTTCCTCCATGTTCTTCCGCCAGGACCAGGTCGACCCCAGGTACATTTCGGATAGTCATCGAGTCCGTTGTATAAAACGACCATCAATATAAATAAAATAGGAAAAGAAAAGAATTTTGTTTTTTTTTTTTTAAAAAATTATGTTATTTTTCATTAAAAAAATTTAATCCGACAGAGAATGGAATGAAAAAAAACGTTTTGTTACTCTATGACATTGACAAAAGAAGTATTATTAATAAATAAATAAATAAATGCACCTTACGCTTTGTCAAGTTGAAAAAGAAAAGAAAAAATTTCTCCAGTGAAATTCATTTGATTTATTCGGGTTTTTCATTTACACATTATTATTATTATTATTATTATTATTATTAGCATAATCGATGTCGTGACGTAACGCGGTTAAAAGTATTAAAAAAAAAAAAAAAACTATTTTTTTTATTGGATAATTAATCATGGCTACAGAAAATTAAAAATAAATTTTTTTCTTTTTTGTTACCACTTTTATGGGGCGTTTTGGAATTCGAAACGCGGGGGAGAGAGGGAGATGGAAGGTGTGTGTGTGTGAGAGAGAGAGAGATAGAAAAAGATGTTTTAATCAACCGATTAGTTATCGAACCTGATATCTTAATATCATTTTATCATTGTTGGGGAGGTGAAAAAGTGATTTTAATATATAAAAAAACTTACTTTTTGTTCGTCGGAAGCGTTTTTGTTTTTATTTTCTAATTTTTCAATTTTTTTCTTTTTCTTTTGACAAATGATGGCATCTGTGGTTTCGTTGCGATGGTTCGCACCCACGTGCACGCACACGCACGCACGCACAGAGAGAGAGAGAGAGAGAAAGAAAAAAAGAAACGTTGAGAATTATTAAAAAAATAATAGAAAACGGTTACAATAATGATGATAATAAACATGGCGTACCTAATTCTTTTCTATAGTTTTCTTTGTCACACGGCGTAGATTTATATCTAAGATCGTTTTCTACGGCCCCCCTGGCTAAATCATGCATTTGAAATCTAATGAGGGGATCCGATTTGACATATGGTTGTAATTGACCGGTTGAAGTTCTCAAAGGTGCTCCGTGTCCAGGTCGTCCTAATGTCGTCACAGAATGAGGCTGGAATGATTAAATCAAAAAATTCATTCATTCATTCATTCATTCATTCGTTCGTTCGTTCGTTCATTCATTCGTTCGTTCGGAAAAAAAAACTTACGTTAATTTCATCGTTCGGTGTTTGTATCGTCCATTTTGTTTTTCTCAATGCTCCCGGCATGGGTGCACCGTTCCCTGGTTTACCCCAAGGATTATACGTTGCTAACATTTCCCAATGCTGACACAAAAAAAAAAAAAAATTTCGACAAAATAATAATAATAATAATAATAATGAGTGAATGAATGACTATTCGATTGAAAACTGTTGTGTACGATTTCGATGAAGTTTTTCGAATCGAAAGAAAAAGAAGAAGGAAAGAATCCGATGAAAAATGTTTACGCCTAAGATCCGCCTTTTTTTTTTTTTCCCCATTAATAACTTCCTGTCGTTCGATTAATATTTTTTTTCTTAATAATAATGATAATAATGTTGATGATAATGATAATAATTTTTCAGTTGACGTGATTCGTAATGATTACAGTAAAAAAAAATTTTTTTTTTTTTTTGTACCGAAAAGTCGCGGTTAAAATTTTATTTAACAAATTTTCACGTACCTGTTTTTTTTCTTCTTCTGCTAGTAAATTTTCACGTTTTCTTTTATTTTTCCAAACGGCCGTTCCTTCTTCGATTATTTTTCTTTCGAATTCTCGTCTCGCGATTCTCGTATCTGACAAATCGATAATCATTTCCTTTTTGTAATTTTTCCTTTTTTTTTTTTTTTTTTTTTTTGGGGGGGGGGTTAATTTTCATCCATTTTCTTATCTATGATACTTTATATATTTTATTCTCTGCAAAAAGTATTTCAAAGTATTTATTATTATTATTATTATTATTATTATTATTATTATTATTATTATTATTATTAAGAATTTTTTTTATTAAAAAAAAAAAAACCACTTTCTAAGACCTGTACCTGTACGGTTAAAAAAAAAAAAAAAAGAATTAAGTATGCCGAATCGTAAAGCACGTAGAAATCGTTTATTTATAAATTTAATTTTAATTTAATTTTTTTTTGACGCTTATAAACTGTCATTCATTATCGAATGAATTTTGATTATTATTATTATTATTATTATTATTATTATTATTATTATTATTATTATTATTATTATTATTAGTGGGAAAGAGAAAAGGTTTCTCTCTCTCTCTCTCTCTCTCGCATTAAAAAAATAATGATAATGATTAATCCGTAAGCGACCACGTATCCGTGACGTCTTCACAAGTTTTTTCAAGTTAGGTATGTTTAAAAATCGAGTTTCCCAAATTTCCCCCTCCCCCTCCGCCTCCCCAACGGATTTACACCCGGATTTATTATCATTATTATTTATTAATCGATGATTTCTTTCTCTCTCCCTCCTCCATGTTGTCGTCGTCGCAGGCAGGCCTTTTAACTAAATTTTTTTTAATAAAAAATTTGAAGAATTCCTGGGGGGTTTTTATTATTATTATTATTTCTTTTTTTCCCACGCGTGAATTTCACTTACTGAGTATGAGTTAATGATGACGTCATTAAATAATCCGCAAAGTTATTTTAAATAAGTTTGAAATTTAATGAAAAATCTCCAGCCCCGCTCCGTCCCCTCGGGTCGACGTTTTTAATTTTAAATATTTAAATTTGGGATGATGACGACGATGATGATGATGATGATGATGATGATTGTCACATTATTAATTATTAAAAAAAAAAAAAAAAAAAAATTTATTACATTGAATTTAATTGACAGGGTTTTCAAGTTTTCTATTCGCACGACAAAAAAAAAAAACCACTTTCATTTAATTTTGTGTCCCTTGAAAAAAGAACAATAACGATAATTAAAATGATAAATATTATTATTATTAATCATCATCATCGTTTTCTCATTAATTCGTTTTCGTTTTTCCTCATTCGTCTTGTTTACAAACCAAGACGTTTGCTATCGATATAAAAATGATAAAGAATAGAAATCTGATAACGTGAAACAAAAAAAAGGAAAAAGGAATCGATTACCTTTTAAATGTCATTTGAATTTTCTTATGTAATTTCCTTTTTGTTTTTTGTTATAATCTCTTTAAAATAAAGCGAAATCAATAAATTATTGATTGATTAATTGATTCGATCGATTTTATATTGATTAATAAAATTTTATTACTCTCGCGCCCCGCAAATCTCCCGTTATTATTATTATTATTATTATTATTAAAAACGTGTTGTTCGTGTAAACCCGGTTGTTAAGGAATTCGGTCGACTGACTGGAAAAAGTTTTTTTTTTTTTTTTTGTTTAAATTTTCCTTGTATTATTATTATCATTATTATTATTTTTCTAGTTTTTTATTCGATTAGAATATTTTCGCGGGGAGGCGCAGGCTCGAAAATATTAAAATCAAAACGGAGCCGAGGAAAAAAAGTAAAAACTGGAAAAACTTGTAGGGAAGAATGCAAGTTTGAATAAAACGAAACCGAAAGAGAGACAAAGAGAGAGAGAGAAGGAAAATTTTTTCTTTCCACAATTTTCGACTTGTAGCTAGCAATGATGGGGAAAATGGGGGGTATGGGGGGGAGGGAGAAAAAACTTTTTACAACTTTCGTACCAAACGACAGAAAATACAAATTAATTGATTAAATTTTCCGACGTTTAATTTTAAAATGACCGAATAAAAATATACATTTGTTATGTTTGACTCGTTCATTTTATGCTTTTATCACCCATAGTAATTGATAACTTATTAAACCGCGTAAATTTGAAAAATTTGTCGTGAGAGAGAGAGAGAGAGAAAGAGATTAATTTAATTTTTCACCGTGACGACGTATATAAGAAAACGATTATTTTTTTAAAAAAAACGTGGAAACAGATGATGGGAGTAGGAGGAGGGGGAGGAAGGAAAATAAATCGATTTTCCGGATGTAAAAAAAATTCGATATCTCGTTCGTAGTTTTCCCGCGATTTTTCAAACGAATGCATTCTCACCCTTACGTCAAATTATTCTCTCTCTTTCTCTTTCTCACTCTCTCTCTTTCTCTCTCTCTTTCTCTCTCTCTTTCTCTCTCTCTCTCTCTCTCTCTCTCTCTTTCTCTTTTTCTCTCTCTCTTTCTCTCACTCTCTTTCTCTTATTGAAAGGAAAAAAATAAAATAGGGAAATCATCAGCGCGTTGGAAAACAGGAAATTGTAAGGAGCAGAAAACGTTTAAAATAATAATAATAATAATAATAATAATAATAATAATAATAATAATAATAATAATAATAACGGAATAAGAAAAATAAAAGAAAATGGCGACGTAATCGGCACATAATTTATTACAATGACAAAAAATTTATAAACGCCGCCAAAGAAGTCTGCGAAAATTTACATTACTGGTGATGACCTTTAAACTCCCAACATTCTCTCGTAAATAATTTTAAATAATAGAAAATAAATTCTTCGATTGTTGATTTTTTGTTGTTGTCGTTGTCGTGTGTTAAGAACAATCGATCGTTGTTTGTTTGTTTGTTTGTTTATATTTTTGCTTGACATTAAAAATTAGGTCGCGAAGGTAAAGCGAAAAAAAAAAAAACAAAGAAAAAAAATAAAATAATTTTTTTTATGATGTTGTTGGGTGTAAAAAATTATTTGATGATCATTTTTTTTTTATATATATATATATGGAATTCTTTGGGGGGAAGGGTGTGGGTGTGGGGTAGAAGGGAAAAGGTAGGGAGGGAGCGATTGTAAGGAAAATTTCGAAGGTTTTTCTTTTTTTACCACCTTTTATTATAATTATATTATTACGAATCATTTATGTTAATTTTTTTTTTTTTTTTATTGTTCTTATCGTCAGTCATTTTTACATTATTTTAATGTTTATTTGAAATAATAATAATAATTTTAATAATAATAATAATAATAATAGATTTCGAGATGACGCCTATAAAAACTCCTTAAAAAAAAAAAAAAAAAAATTTCATCGCATTTGTTGCCGCCCTAATCAAAAATTTATTATTATTATTATTATTATTATAAAAAAGAGAAGAATGTCGGGGGCGATGGTGGCGGTGGCGGTGGTGGTGGCGGCGTTTGTCGTCACTGCCCTTGCCAAAATTGTAAACGTAAAAACACAAAAAAACCTGAAAAATAACCTGATTTTTTTTTAAATTGCGTTCAACACGTACGATCCTTTATCACGATGATAAATTTGCCAAAAACGCCAACGCGCGCGTACCAAATTTGTAAATTCGAGACCTAAGACCCCCCAAGAAAAACAAAAGAAAAGAAAAAAAAAAATTTTGGAAAATTTGAAAACTTTTTTTATGGAAAAAAAAAAAAAAAAATTATTGTTTTCTTTTTCAATTCTTTTATCCAGTTCAAAATCGAAAGTTTTTATTTTCAAGGGGGAAGTGAGAGGGGGGGTGGTGAAATCAATAAAAAAATAAATAAAAATTTTTTTGGAAATATCAAGTTTTTCTTTTTCGGGGGGGCGGAGGGTTTTCCCGATCAAATTTTAAGGAAATTTATTAGATTTTTGTCAAATTTAAAATACTTTCATTATCAGTTCGTTTTCCGATATTTTTAGATAATTTAAAAATAATAATAATAATGATAATAAAGTAGTCATTTTTTACGTTAAACGAAATTCAACAAGGAAGGGGTAGGGGAGGGGAAAAGGAAAATTTTTTTCCGATTCCGTCTTTTGAGCCGCGTCATCATCATCATCTTCATAATCACTTTTTACGAATATTTTTTAATTGCATAATTTTGTTTGTTTGTGAAAATCGTTTCCGCGTAATATTTTTATTATTATTATTTCATTATTGGTTTTTAATCGTTTTTTTTTTTACGACGACGACGACGACGACGACAATAAATACCAACTTTGAAAAACAAAAAACAAAAAAAAAAAAAAAATTTGCCAACATTTTTGCGCAGGGAGACAATTTTTTACCTTTAAACCTACGTCGTCGTCGATTGTCTAAAAAAGGTTTTTAATATTATTAATTATTATTATTATTACTTTTTTTTTTACCTCTCGTAAGTCGTTTTTCTCTCTATGGATTTTTTTAAAATGAAAAAATGGGCGGGGGGGAAGCGCGCGTCACGTTTGTAATATTTTAATTTTGAATAATGGGAATTATTACGTAAAATTTGACAGGATTGAGAGTTTGTGTGTTATGCGAATTTATTTGATTTTATTTCATTATTATTATTATTATTATTATTATTACGGTTTTAACGCTCTAATTCATCTATTAAGTATTGCGTCGTTATTCCATAGAGAAAATAAATTCAAATGATAAAAAAAGGAATAACTTCAAAGCGAATTGAAATTTTATTATTATTATTATTATTATTATTATTATTATTATTATTATTATTATTATTATTATTATCATTGCACATTTTACCTGAAAGCAGAATAAAAAAAAATTTTCATTTTATTTAATTCGATTTAAAAAAAAAAAAAAAATTAAATTAAATTATTTCGTAATGATAATAATAATAATAATAAAATGGTATCATCATTAAACCAAAAAAGAAAATTTCGTGCAAATTTCAAAATGTCGGAAACAATTAATTGCCCACGTGGTTTCAATTGATTCTCCAGATTTTTTTTTTTTTTATTTTCTCTTTCATTTGTATATTCCAGGGAAAAAAGAAGAAAAGACAAAAAAGGAAAAATCAGTTGACGGGGGGAGGGGGAAGGGGGGGAAATGATTAATGATTCACATTTGAATATCGAAGGGAAAATTTTTTTTTTTTTTTTTTAAAGTTGGTTATCCCGGTTAAAATCAGGATTACCGTATTTACAAATAGGAAGACTTATGTAATTTCCAGTACGTAAATTATTATTATTATTATTTCGTTCGTTTAATTGGAAATGTTGACTTTAAAAAAAAGAGGAAAAAAAATAGAAAAAATGTTTATATGTAATAATATTTTGACATCGGGGGGCCCCAGTCCCCATTTTTTTTTTTTTTTTTTTCCAATACTGTCGTGAAGTCACGAATTTCATTTTTATTTAAAAATAAAAAAAAAAAAAAGAATAAAATAAAATAAATTTTAAATTTTAACGGATTTCGAATGCGAGTGGAAAATTGCATGTTGTTGTGATGGTGGTGGTGGTGGTGGTGGCGGTGGTGGCAAACCTTATTCGTGACTGACTATTTCTCTCTCTCTCTCTCTCTCTCTCTCTCTCTCTCTCTCTCTCTCTCTCTCTTTACCAACATTATTATTACTTCACGTATGTAATACGTTTGAAATTTCACAAATTTTCGTTTCCGTTTAACTTTTCCCGCCCTTTAAGCCCATTCGCCGGAAATCGATGACGTCATTAACCGAAAAAAAAAAATGAACATTTCCGGTCTATGATAAATGAATTCAAAACGAAAAAAATCAACGTAAAATTATCGTTCGAATTAATTATCTATGAAAATTATTTATTTATTTGTTGTTTGTTTGTTTTGTCGTTTGTTTGTTTGTTTGTCGTTTGTTGTTGTTGTTGTTTTTCATTAAAAACGTTGCGTAATTAGGCCCCCAGGGTAAAAAAAAAATATATATAAAATTATTTATTACTACATTTTCCCTCGCGAGAAAAAAAAACGTTTTAATCATTCAACTACTATTGCGATAATAATAATTAATCGAATCCGTTTTGAAATTATTAATCGATTAATCGAAATCTCGTCAATGGTTATCGATAGTAACGATCGAGAGGCGGAAAAAAAAAATATATATAAAAAAAAAAAATTAAAACATCGACCTTCGATGACCTTTTTTTTTTTTTTACTACACTTAGGCGATTTTTTTTTTTTTTTTTTTTTTTATTTCGATTCGAGTACGTTTTCGATTTCGATTTCGATTTCGATACGCTAACGAGTTGTCGATAAAAGAAAGTTTTTTTTTTTATATTTTTGTTTAATTGCTGAATAGTTTTTAATTGAAAATCGTTAATCGATAATTAATAAATTTTTTTTTTATTTTTTTTTATAAAAGCCTATATACGTTGTTATCATAATCGATCGATCGATCGATCTATCGATTATTAATTTTTAATGTTTTTTTTTTCAGTCATTATCATTTTTGTGTTTTATTAAATGCGAATATAAATAATAATAATAAAAAAAAAAAAGTCGTTTGAAAACAATTTGACGGTTAATTAAAATTAGTTTGAGTGAAATCGACATCATTAGCAGACGAAATTTTATTTTTTTTTAATTTTTTTTTTTTTTTGATGAAGATGAAAAGGATGTCTGGAACGTGTGTGAATATAAAACATCACGTGATCCTCTGTGTTGTTTTTTTAATTTTAATTGTAATTTTATTTATTATTATTATTTATTTTATTTTAATTCGCGACTGTGGAGTGAGAGAGAGAGAGAGAGAGAGAGAGATTACAAAAAAATAATAATAATAATTTCAAACGTTTTAATTTTTATTTTTAATAGGGAGTCGAGGAAATGTCTGGAAAACAATTGCAAACGTTTTTATATTTTGCTTACGGGAGCAACTTGTTGGGACAGAGAATCCTTTTGCAAAATCCAACGGCCGTACGAAGAGGAATCGGAAAATTAAACGATCACAGATTGGATTTTAATTATTATTCGAAAAGGTGGGGAGGTTGTTCGGCGACGGTCGTGCCGCACGTCGGAAAACACGTTTGGGGAGCCGTTTGGGAAATCGATAAGTCTCAAATGGATAATTTGGACAAGCAAGAGGGAGTCGATGCTAAAATATACGAAGCCGTTCAAGTCGACGTCGTGTCGGGGGGTCACGATAATAACGAAATACTCGATTGCAGAGTTTACAAGCTACTGGATCAACCCGATCCGTACGAAACGGCGAGCAAACTTCCGGAAAGCAGAAGACCCTCGAGAGTTTATCTCGAAACGATACTCCAGGGAGCTATCGAATCGAAACTACCAAACGATTATTTCGATTTTTTGAAATGTTTTCCACACAACGGATTTTCCGGTCCGGTCGAAGTCCCCGGTTTGAACATAACGTTCACGTGGACAGAAGAAAGATGATGATGATAATGATAATGATAATGATGATGGAGGAGGGTGTGATCAATTCGTATAAAATTCGGTAAATTTCTTTTCTTTTTTTTTTTTAACAATTTTATGTATTTTGATAGAGAAAAATGGGGATGAAGGGGAGGGGAGTGGGAGGAGGGGTAGAAGGATAGAAATACACCCTCGTAAATAATATTAATAATATTTTCCTGCAGTAAAAAAAAAAAAAAAAAATAGAAGTTTCAGTTGATGATTGCAGTCATTATATTATCTTGGGTTAGAACGCATTCAATCATTATTATCATTATTATCGTTAATAAAAATAAATAAATAATTTTTTTTTTAAAATAAATTTATGTAAATTGTCAATAAAATGTTTTTAAAATAAATAAAATTTTGTTTTTTTTTTTTCTTCTGCTTTTTTACATAAAAAAAAAAAAATATTTGACATGCAAACCAAAAAAAAAATGGATGAAAGTTTAAAATTAAATGATTTATAATATTATTATTATTATCTTTAATTTTTTTTATTTTATTTATAAATAGGTTGTCCTTGTCGTCGTCGTCGTTTGTTATTGTTGTTTGTTATTTAATGATTAAATGACAATCGAATGAACGATTTACTGTTGAACAACATGATGAAAAAGACACAACAACAACAAATAAGTAAGAAAATTTTACAAATTAAACATCAAATCGTCGTATGCAGTTATAATATTTATTATTATTATTATCATCCTTTAATCTTATCGTATTATTATTATTATTATTACACGTGATTTGTCTGAAATATCAAAATACAATCAAATTTAAAACCTTATAATATTATTAGTAAATCAGTCCTTTTGTTGACATGTCTCTCTCTCTCTCTCGCTCTCTCTTTAATATCGATTTGATTTTATTAAATTAAAACTACCATGGATAATAATAATGATGATAATAATAATAATAATAAATACTCGTCATTTAAAGGATTTACATTTATACTGCGTCTTGTTTTTTTTTTTAATCTTAATCTTGGGTTATCATTTCTTTTCGATCTTTATTATTATTATTATTATTATCATTTATATATATATATATATATGTATTTAAATATCTCGTTTTAAAACAACATTTGAGTTTATCGAAATTATTAAACGATAAAATATTTTATTAAAAAAATAATAATAATAATAATAATAACTTATCGGTAATTTTTTTACGCGGGATGACGTTTGAAAGTTTTTTAACGTATTTTAAGTACGTATAAAATCCAATAGATGGCATTGCAGTAAATTTTTTTTATTTTAATGACGTATCTCCGTCGTTGAAGTTTGTAGTATCTGTCATTGTAGTTCCTTCAAAAAAAAGGAAAATTGAACAATTTTGGGGGGGCTTTAATACCATATTTCAATTCAACGGCTCCATTATTTTAATAATTTGAATTTACAATAAAAAAAAAAAAAATTTTCGATTCAGTTTTTCGTAATCATTTATTTAATTATTTATTTTTTTTTTTTTTACTTGAAAATTTACATAAAAATTATTAAACTGATTTTTTTTTTAATTTTTTTGTTTTTTTTTTTTTAATAAAGAAAAAATTAAATTACATCGATTACAATTCCCAAAATTAATAATTAAAAAATGATGATGATAACATTTTACCAAAAAACAAAAAAAAGTTTCACAATAATCGAGAGCCTTATTAACATTTAAAAAAAAAAATTAATAATAATAATAATAATAAATAAAAATATACCCGAGAAAAAAAATAATAAAAAAAAAAAATTTAATTACCAGACTTTTATAATAATAATAATTAAAATACTTAAAAATATCTAATAAAATGTAATAATAAGTTCTACAATTATTAGTAATAACCACTCATCACAAAATGTACTCTGACACAAATAATAAATTAAAAATTTAATGCTGTTTGCCCTTTTTTTTTTTTACAAAAAGACATATGGGATCTTATTTTTTTTAAATGAAATCTTTCCTTTTATACATGAATTAAATATTTTTGGAATTTTATTTATTCCATGAGAGAAATGAAAAAATTCCAAAATTTTTATTCCGACCATCGATGATTCTATTATAAATTTTTTTCTTATTCTCGATGAGCCAAAACATAAAATCCGAGGCATGCTAACACAGCATACTGTAATAAAAATGTAAATTATACTTATTGTTGTCGATAACATACCTTTATTATACCTTGTTGATAATATCAGCATACCTTTAACTTTGGATATTCATTCATATAAATGGTAACCATACCCACATAGGGTAAAAACCCTCTCGCTCTTCCTACGACATCATTTTTAGTTAACCATAACTGACCTGGAGCATAAAGTCCCCTATCATCGACATTATTATTATCCCCTTTTGTCAAAAATTTTACTGTACCATTTTTTCTGTAACAAGAACAATCATTGAATCAAATGGCACTAATAATAATAATAATGATAAAACTTGCAAAAATATTATAAATACTTTTCGTGAAGCTTAATAACTCTATGAACTATTGGAATATCTCTGCCCTCAACTTTGAATACGACTATATCACCTACACGTACAGGTTCATCTTGAAAATTAGTTAGAAAAAGAATGTCACCTCTGTGAAAAGCAGGTTCCATACTACCACTGTAAAAATAATAAAGAAGTTTAAAATATTGAAGAATTAAAAAAAAAAATTTTCCTCTACACAAAAATATACCTAAGAACTACAACAATAGGACTTTGACTTCCTGTAACAACCATTAATCCTTTCCAAATCATTAATGCGGAAGAAACCATCATACCAAAGCTTAATAATTGGTACAAGAACTGAAATAACAAATGGGAATATTCGTTTTTGTAACGTATCTTAATAAAAACATGAAAACTGGTAAAAGGTCGATGAAAAAAAAAAAATGATTAATTATAAAAAAATTCACCTGCCGCACGTTCATGCTTTTCAAATCATTAAACATATCTTGTAGCATTTTGCACGTTTAATTTTCAACTTTTATGTCATTCAAAAAATTTAAAAATAATTATATTGAAGTGAGTCCACATTTACAAAAAGACACGTAGGTTTCGTATATATAAATATTTTAGGGCCCCGAAAATTCCGGAAACGCGGCATTTTAAATAGATACCATTGATGATAATTTATGTATTTTTGTATGTCTTTAAACGTTTTTTTGTTTTTTAAAATGAAAATCAGTGGTTGTAAATTTCACATTCACATTTAAAGTTAATTTTTAAAAAAAACTCTACAATGTGTTTTAATTATAAAGTGGTAATTTTTTTAATTTTGTTTAAAACAATAAAAGGAAAACCTGATGATCAACTTTGAGGTAAATAATTGAATTTTTTTTTTGTTACAACATAAAATCTTTTAAAAAATTTTATCTGAGTCAGTTAAACACACAAACACGCTTATATATGAAAAGATTTTTACAAATTTTAAACAAAAGTAATCCCCCTAATTTCAAAAATTTTAATATGGATATGAAATCAATTACATTTATCAATACATGTAATCATGTGAAGAATTTAAAACAAACACTTAAAATTTAAATTAAAATAACTTTTTTTTATTTTTTATTTTTGTTAAAAGTTTATTTAATAATTTCAAAATAATAAATTACAACATAAATATTATATAAATAAATATTTATTTAACATTAAGCAAATTAAATAATATCAATTTTTATTTCTTGTACTTTTATCGTTATTTCTCTCTCTCTTACTTTTACAAGTATTTAAATCGATACAAACAACAAATTCATTATTCGATTATATATAATATATAACATACACAATTATTTATCATAAATAATTAAATAAATTAATTAAAATAAAAATTCCAAAAAAACAAAAAACACATTTTTTTTTTTTTTTTTTCAATGCAAAGTCTTTAAATCGCAGTTACGAATAAATAAAAAAAAAAAACTTTTTATTAATAATAAAAAACTAAATAAACAAAACAAAATATATATTATTGTAAATAGACAGTGCTATAATAATAATAATAATAATGCATAACATCATAATTTTTCAATGGGAAAAAATAAAAATAATAATTTTTAATAAATATTGATAAATTATAACTAGGAAGAGCACATTGACTAGTTTTCCTTTTTAATTTTTTTTTTTCAAATTCATAATTTTTTAAAAAATAAAAAAATTACAAACTAATTAATATATATATAAATAAAAATAAATTTTTTTTTTTTTTTTTTTTTACCCGAGCATTTTTAATTTCATATTTTGTATATATATAATAACGATTAACATTTGCATAAAATTTTCTTCTTTTCAATTAAGCTTAACATTTTTTAAACACAAATAATCAATCAGTCGCACAAAATTTTTCAAAATAAAAACTTTCAAGGGAGGTTTTGTCTTCTGCTTACATTTCTTTCGCTTCCACATAACATATAATCTGAATAATGAAAGAAAGAAACCAAGCAAAACTTTGAATAGCAAACAAACAAAGTCAGATGATAAATTTCAACTCCTCCTTCTTTTTATTTAAATAAATAAATAATAAATAAAAAAAAACTCAACAAAATAAAATATTTTATCGTATTATAATTAAACGATAAACGTAAAACTTTTCATAAGACATAATAAATATTATTATTATTATTCTTTAATAATAATAAAAAAAAAAATAAATGAAACGTAACGTAAATTATTATTATTATTATGATATTTATTGTTTAGCAAGTTAGCTGCCTTATATAATAATGATTTCACAACGTACAACAATCAATCAAATATTTATCATCATTATTATTATTATTATTTTGCAATTTCTCTTTTCTATAACTTTAAGTTGTCAAATCCATCATTTACTATTTCATCTTTTTTTGTTATTTTATAAAAAATAAAAATTTCTTATTTCCATAGAGAATTTAAATTCCGATCGGTTTTGGAATATTCGTGTTGTACGCTCGAATGACTTGCGATTGTGTTATGACTCCTCCTTCCTCTTGAGAAAATGCATAACCGTCTAAAAAAAATACACAATTTAAATCATCATCATCATCAACGAAAAAAACGTTATTTAAAAAAAAGGGGGGAGGGGGAGGGGAGGAAACTTACGAGATAATTCGAGTTCCGTAACGGCCGTTCCTCTTCTCGTCAAAGCGCATTTGACGCTTCGTAATAATCTTGCGGTTTCGCTGAGACTACGAAAGTCGAACAAAAAAAAATCATCATTATTATTATTACTATTACAATTAAAACCGTTTTTTTTTATTACTCTATGACTTTTACGCATCAATAAGCTCATTATATATATATATATAATTGTTGTAATATAAAACGCAAGCTACGTTGTTGATTAACACAAAGAGTTTATGCTGTGAAAATAATGATAATAATAGAAATAGAGACAAACAATAAAAATGGCAACGAAACAAAAGAAAACAGACAGACAGACATTTTTTTTTTTTTTTTTTTTTTTGGTCGCAAGCACAAACATATATAAGTGCGAATTTTTATTTCTTTTTTTTTTTTTTTTTTTTGTTTTTAAAAAAAAAAAAAGTTTTAGTTTATTAGTAACGCTGTTGATGACTTTTTGTTTTGTTTTGTTTTAATTGCATCACAAAATCCTTACTTTTATTTTGATTTAATTGTTGAAGTTTTCGTCGTACTACGGAAGCCACGGACGTTGCTAACGGTTCTTTTGACTTTGAACCCGATTCGTCCTGAACACTAATAATAACGTAATTCTAATTCTAATTTTTTTTCAATTTTTTTTTTTTAAATAAAACCAAAACAAATTTTTTTATCAATCGTTTCTTTAATTTTGTCGACAAACGCTCATGGTAATTTACCCGTTTTTGTATATATATATAAATGATCGATTTCATTAAGGAAAGGATAGGAAAAATCTTACCATTGATTGATTTAGGATTATCAAGGACTTGAATATGTTACCTGAGAATTAAAAAAAAAAAAAAAGAAAGGAAATTTAATTCGGAAGTGTCGAAACGAAAATAAAAATAAAAAACGAATAAAAAAAAAAATAAAAAAAAAAAAAAAAAAAAAAAAAACACTTTACGACGGTTAACTCACGAGTGTTCGAATGAAATTTAAAAAAATAAAAACAAAAAAAAAAAAAAAACTCACGTGGTCGTAAATTCTGCTGCCACGATTTGCGGACCGTCTCTTCTCCGTATTTCGTTTTCCCTTATTTGATCGGTAAACGTTTTAAATATTGTATTTTTTATCCTGAATAATAAAAAGTTAATTGATAAAAGTCGAATCGAATCGTTGAGTTTTTAAAATTTTAAACATTAAATTAATGTAAATTTAACTTACGTTAAAAATATAACGTCTAAAAGTAATGCCGTTATTGGAATTGCTATGAGTCCTAACCAAAATATAAACGATGAAAATATCATTTGATCTTGTCCGACCATGACGACTTCGAATGGTATCGTCGGCCATATATTACTAAAAAGAAATTTTGCAAAAACGTGCTTTAAAAAAAAAAAGTATTTGTTGTGATTGTGTTAAATGTGATTTTAATTCATGTGTACCTGCACAATACGACAAAGCCAAACCATAAACCTATCGAACCCCATATGGCAAAGTGAGTGAGTAAATTCCAAGAACTTGTTATTAACCCTGCTTTTAAACAAACTGTGACAATAACATACTGGAATGAAATGAAAGTTTAAATTATATCATATCGAATAAGAAAAATGCAACAACAACAACAACATCATCATCATCATCATGATCTCACAGTGTAAACTACATTTCCTAGCGTTAAATAACCACCGACGCTTCCAGTTTTCCATATGCTGTCTTGTTCTAGTGCTAAAAGTGGAAGCCAAAACAAGAGAATCGAATGAAAAAGTGCATTCAATATCCATATCCAAAACACCTGAAAATCAAAAAAAAAAAATAAGCGTAAGTGAATGATTTAATTTTTTTTTTTTTTTTTTTTTTGCCTCATAATCACACTTTGATCTATCTCTCTTTTAAAAATGATATTTACTCTGAAATTGAAATATTGAGCATTTTGACTAGGCTTATATAATTTACAGTAGGTTAATCTGGCTTCTGCACTGCACACTTTATCGAATAAACCCAAAGCTAAAGGTGGAGCAGCTGTAAATATCTGAAAACATATCAAATCATTTACAAATTTTTTTAAATTTTTTAAAATTTTTTTTGAGAGAGAGACATTATCTGCATGATGATTATATGTTTAAAAATAATACCTACAACGTTATAAGCTCCAATGGACCATTTTTCGAATAAAACTTGACCACTCCAACCGGAGTAAATGGCAAACCATAATTCGATGACATACAAACAAACATTTTTATAAAATGAATATAAAATTAATTTGCACATTCTGTTGTAATTCCACGCACCGTGCACGAGCAAAAGTTTTACCAGGTACTTGAACTGTTGAAAAAAAAAAAAAAAAAGTATTCGATGAAATCTTTTTCAGGAAAATAATTTTTTTTTTTTCAAACCTGGGCTATCGAATAATCGCTCGCGCATGCAGCCTGAAGTCCTTCGACTCCAGAAATCCCTACTCCGATATTCGCTTTTTGTATCATGGCGACGTCATTTGCACCATCTCCGATGGCTAACGTTATAGATTTTGTCATTTTCGAAACTAAATCTACCACCTACATAATAATAACAATAACAAAACGGAGTTTAATTTTAAAATTACTTGTTTTAAAAAAAAAAAATTTTTTCAATTTCAAATCTTACATCTGCTTTTTGACTGGGTGAAACGCGACAGCAAATAACGACTTTACAAGACGTACATAAATCTAGAAAATCCCTTTTGACGTCACAACTCAAAGCGTACTTTAATGTTTTACCATCTACGATTAAAGCAATATCGTTGGGCCGACGAAGGGAATCCCCTAATTCGGCAATATGTTTTGATATGGCTTCTCGAGTTCCCTAATGTTTAAAAAAAAAAAAAAAAAGGAATTTTAAACGACTTGATCTATCGACGGGGGTATTATATAAAAAACATTTCGATAACTTACATCTAAACTTTCTTCGTTGAGAAAAATAAGGATCATTCCAGAAGAAATTAATTTACAAGAATATCCTATGTTGATTGCCGTTTCTTGTTTGTCTCCCGTCAAAACCCAAACTTTTATATCGGCTTTGAGAAGAGACTCAATCGTTTCGGGTACCTGAAAATTACAATTATTATTATTATTATTATTTTAATTTAAACAATTACTTTACAATTTAAGCAAAAAAAATAAAATAACTTGGTTACTTGATCTTGTAGTTTATCCTCAATGGCGGTAGCACCCAAAAGTGTTAAATTTACTTCAATCAAATTGGCCGCATCTTCAATTTTAGATTCTCTGTTTTGTATTGACGTCACGGCTTTGTAATAAGTTTCCTTCCATTTCTAATTTGAAATTTTTTTTATTATTATTATTATTAAAATTCAACGATTCAATTATTTCACGTACCTGATAAATTTCATCCTTGATTTCTGCATAAGCGCAACACAGTGTTCTCAAACCTTCCGTGGCCATATCTTCTAAATCTTTCAATGTTTTTGCCCGAAATTCTTGACTCGATGGTGATAACCTTTCGTAAATGACCGAATCAGCTCCCTGGATAGGAACAATTCGTATATTTTTATTTAATCGGAAAATAACGAATATAAATTATTTTCTCACCTTGCAAAAAATTTTTATAATTCCTTTCGGATCTTTAACGATAACCGACATTCTTTTTCTCTTCGATGTAAATTCAATGACGTTTAATATGATGAACCTTTGTAAGGTTCCCAACACGTTGACTTCGACGAAATCCGGTGTCCGAGTGACAAATGTCCAACCGTAAGATTTTGCCCCATTCACGAGTGCCCTTTCGTCTATGCACCATTTTAAAATTATCAAAGGAAAAAATTCAAAAGGAAAAAATTAACAACAATCAATTGAAAACGTACCTGGAGAAGCTGCTTGATAAACGAGTCCACCATCGACTTTTTCAGGTATCACCGTGTGACATACGGATAATAATTCCATAAATAATTTAACATATTCTTTATTTTTATGATTTCTGTAATTCTGCAAAACATTTTCCACAGGTTATATGTGGCACACACAAATAAGGGGAGGAAAATTTTTTTTGTCCCAAACCTCCTACCTCGACTAAATTAGGATCGTCAATTGTATACATAATTCCCGCAATGGAACATTTTTTAAATTCCATTATGTTCCTCGTTAGAGTTCCCGTTTTATCGGAAAAAACATATTTGACCATACCTAGTTCTTCGTTTAAATTTGATGTTCTTGCCATGGCCGGCGTGTCCGATTCTTCGTAATACATATCTAAATCCATGTTAATAAAACTCGCCTGAAATAATAATGAGTAATTAAAATAAACGTCCCGTAACCTTTTGGGAAAAAAAAAAAAAAAAACCAATGAAAAATTATTCGTACCTGAACAATTCTTACGACTTCGATCGACACCTGCAGAGATATAGGAATGAGATTGTTGTATAAAATAATAAATGTCAATAAATTAAAACCGAAGTTACTATTATCGAGCTCTACAAAAAAACGAATTTCGTGTCAGACAACAACAACAACAACAACAACAACAAACAAAAAAAATTGAAATATTTTTCCATAAAACCTACGACTCAATGCGATGTACCAGTCTTTTTCCCAATGAACCCGAGTCCAAAGTTCGTTAAAAATTGCGGATACGAGACACAAAACGATAAGTATAAAAAATAACATTAAAATTTGAACGTTGGTCATTTTGTCAACCGACGATCTTTTCAACGGTACCCTAGATGAGTTTTTCATGAGTTTGGTTTCGTGTCCGGTATAAATAACTATTCCGAATACCCACGTCGTATTCCTCAATTGAGCACCCCTCAATAAAACCTGATCCGGACCCAAAGGCAATGATCTGGAAAAAAAAAAACAATTTAAATAATGAAACTTTCCTTTTTAATATATTACATATGGATTGTCCCGATTTATGCCGACCTTTCTCCACTCAAATGTAAAACTCCTTTAAACTCGTATAAAAGTCTGTTGGGTATTTCACATTGTAAACTTCCTTTCAACGATATCAAATCTTTTGTTTCCAAAATGTACGATGTTGCCGATAGGCCTTGTCTGATTTTCAAATTTGTTTCCCCATCTAAATTTGATGTTTCCACAAAACATATCGCTTGAGGCTCGCTAAAATTTTTTCAATTTTGTTTTACGCAATAATTATTATTATCATTAACGGGGAAAACTTTTCATGTACCTGCTCGAAAGGAGAACGACATCGGCTGGAAAAAATTGATTATTACGTATTTTAACAATGTCACCGACGACAACGTTTCTCCATTTAACATCGTCCCAATGACCGTTTCTAAGAACTTCCGCTTTTCTATGATTCGTTTCCCGATCCGCTCTGTGCCTTTTCTGTACAAAAAGAAAACTATTTCAATTTCTCTCTCTTTAAATTAATTTTTTTTTTTCATTTGACATAGAGTAAATAAACACTCACAAAATCTTCTACTATTTCTTTGACGGCGGATACAGTTAATATGAACACTAATGGTATCAATGTCGTGTATCGTCCCGTGGGACTCACGTCGGGAATTTGCTAAAAATTCACATTAAAAAATTTAAATTTTACGACATTATTATTATTATTATTATTATTATTACAATTAGTTTTTAAAAAAATTCAAATACCTGCAATAAAGCGATGAAAAGAAAAAATATATTGGAATATTTTCTAAACTGTTCGAATAAAAATATTGGTAAAAAAGAGAAAAGGCTGTATTTAGCCGTGCTGACTTTGTTCGAACAAAATTTCGATATTTGTTCTTCGTTGATGTTAATATGTCGGCGATTATCTTCAGGTTCGTCCGTTCCCCCGCTATTAATTGAACCTGCCACATTATGCCTACCACCTGTAATTAAAAAATTATATTTTTCAACGTGATACTTTCAAATATTTTCTTTCTTTCATTCATTCTCTCCGGATCGAAACGAAAAGGATTTTTCTCTCGTTTCATTCAAATAAATAATATTAATTAATTATTATTATTATTATTATTAAAAAAAATACGTACTTGAATTTTAAGAAGACCGAGAAAGAAGAATAAAAAATATGAGAATGACAATGTTATTTAAAAAAAAAAAAAAAAGCAAAAAAAAACCATGCTCCATTTAGTATTAAATTAATATACCCTTTCGCACCTTTTTAATTATTAATTAATGACGTCATAAACGAAAACGTCATTCAAAATGGCAGTCGGGGGAGAGCTTTGATGAAATGAAAATTTTTTTTTTTTTTTTTTTTTTTTTACAAGCTCTAATGATTTTTATTTTCATGTTAATTGATTGTTTTTTTAAACAAACAGTTAATCGGTTGTTAAAAAAAATTAAAATGGCGACATTAACAACAACAACAACAACAACAACGACAAAATTAATTTTCTTATCACGTTACAACTGTTTATTATTATTATTATTATTATTATTATTAATAACCGTGTGTTGGTGTAGGTACGAGAGATAAATGGGGCATAAATGGCGTATTCTAAAAGGTGTTAATAATAATCGAGTAAACAATAATAATAATAATAATAATAATAATAATGATAAAAATTGGATTTGATATCATGCGATGATAATAATAATATAACAGGTGGTGCCAAACCATTTTCCCCCTCCCTCCCCCCATCTAAATCCTTTTCAATTTTTTCATTTTGACATTTACAACACGTTAGAGAGATTTCATTAGAAAAAAAAAAGGAACTTACTCAACCTGATTTTCCAACGCCAATGAACGAACCTAGAAAATATGAAACTCATCTCTTGCTACTAATATAAATACCATATGGCAATAAAAAAAAATAAATAAATAAATAAATTTATGTATGTATGTATGTATGTATATGGAAAAAAAAGGTATCGACAAAATTCTACCTAATATCTATAAATTTTTTTTTTTTTTTTTATATTCTAAATAATGATGATGATGCATACATGTAATCGAATTATTTTAATTTTATATTATTATTATTATTAATATTATTTATGAACACACGTATTTGTGTATTATCGTCCAGGCACCGATTTCTACAATTTATTACATTTTTCATAACTTTATTTTATTTATATATAAATATAAATAATAAAAAACAAAACAAATAATTCAACACGAAAAAAATACATAAATATATACTACATCCTATTGATAACTGACTTTTCTCCTCATTTCCCAAAAACACAAACAACACAAAAAAGGTTTTCTCTCAACGGCGCAGAGAGAGAGAGAGAGAGAGAGAGAGAGAGAGAGAGAGAGAACAACAAAAGTAAAAACGAAACAACTCTCAATATCATCAAAATTATTTCTCAATATCAAACATTTCCTCCTCTTTCCCGGTTTTTTCCTTTTATTAATAACCTTTTTTTGTTTCCCTTTTATTAATAACCTTTTTCCTTTTTTTCTCTTAAATCCATCCGTACCTAAATACTACCCTTAACGAGTAAAACGCGAATAGAAATTTTCCTGTCTATTTTCTTTTTTTTTTTTTTTTTTTGTAATTCGACTGGGGGAGGGGGAGAAAAAGAAGAATTGAATAATAATAATAATAATAATGATTACCTTTTCTGATTTTAATAATTTAATTTTTTTGTTTCTCTTAAATTGGGGGGGGGGTCTTTTCAGGTTCAATTTTACAAATTATTAAACATTGGCAAAATCATCATAATTAAACTTTAAAAAAGAAAATTTCACACATTTTAAAGTTACAAATTGAAAAAAAATTTAGGATTTTCCCGGATGACAATAATAAATTGCTAATGACACGACGATGCCCATTCCATCTTTCTTTTTTTTTTTTTAAATTTAATTCCACAACAAACAAACAAACAAATTTTATTATTATTATTATTATTATTATTTTTTAAACGAATTAAAAATAAACAAATTCAACGATTAAAACCTTAAAATTTTCCAACGTGGAAAATTTATTTCGTACAAACGTTTGTCGTTGGCAAAAAAAAAAGAGGAAAATTGTCAGATGATTAAGAGATTATGTATATATAAAACCATCGAAACGTATTAAAAAAAAAAAAAAAAGAAAATTTATAATTTATAAACAGGGAAAAAACACACAAACCGGAAAACCGGAAAGGGTTTTCCAACAGCTTACGTTAAAAACGTATCATCATTATTATTATTATTTGAACTTATTATGAGGTTTGACAAAATTTAATATTTCAACACCGATTTTACAACTTATTATAATAAATCAAACGTAGCAGACGACAATTTTAATTAATTCTTCTCATTTGCTAAGAGTGTCCAATGATACCTGGACCTAAATAGGTACGAACATCATATTCGATGGGAATTCGATTTCATGCAAAAATTCAACACATTTTTTTGGGCAAATAAATCTTTTTTCGATAAACCGTGAGAGTTAATAATAATAATAATAGAAATAAATGGCTGTTGGTCGTGTTCGTTTGAAAACTCAAAAAAAAATTTCATCGATCGATTTAAACGTGTTTTACGTTTTACTTTTTTCCTTTTTCCTTTTTCCTATCCTTATTTCACACAAATTTTATTTAATTTTAGAAAGAAAATCGCCGCCATTTAATTTACGTTTTTTTTTTTCTAATAAAAAAAAATCGTTGATCGATTGCT
>NW_002987017.1:62133-67458 GCF_000006295.1 Pediculus humanus corporis
AAAAAAAAAAAAACTATTTCGAAATGTTTTCCAGAAAGAGAGAAAGAGAGAAAGAGAGAGAGAGAGAGAGAGAAAGAGAGAGAAAGAAAGAGAGAGAGAAGATGATAACAGAATATAAATCGAACGCGAATTGAATTTTTTTTTGTTTTTCTTTTTTTTCCTTTTTTTTTTTTTTCTAAACGCAAATTTTTTTTTTTTTTTTTTTTAAATTGGGGGGGGGGGGGGAAATTTAATAACAGGAAGAAAACTTTTTAAATATTATTGTTTAATCTTATTTTTCTTTCATTTCGTTTCGTTTCTAGAACTTTTATGAAATAAAAACATAAAAAAAAAAAAAAAATAATGGAAACACCTGTGAAACACATGAATAAATAAAAATATAAACGATTTCATTTTGATTTTAAAAAAAATTTTTTTTTTTTTTGAAGCACATAAAAGAAATTTTTTTGGGAAAATTTTGACGTTTTTCCACGAGTTGGGGGGGGGGGGGAAATTGAGAAAAATTTTAAATTAACGAAAAATTAGCCTAAATTGTTCTCATCATCGAACGACATTTTCAACTTTCCCCTCCCCCCCTAGAAGGATAAATTTTACTTTTCTTCGTTTTTCCCCAATCCTTCCCCTTTCCATCTCTCCCTCCCCCCATTTTTTTTTTTTAAACTCCAACAAAAGATTTTTCTTTTTTCATTTTTGCGTTTTTATAACCCAAGAGTGTTAAATGTCATCGTTTTTCCAACGACGATGTCGACGAATTTCCGGCATGGAAACGCCCTTTTTGATTATAATTTTTCCATTTACAAAAAAAAAAAAAATTCTTTTTTTTTGCGTTTTTTTTTACTCCCGTTTTTTAAATCGTAAACTTTTCATTATTATTATTATTATTATTATTATTATTATTATTAATTCTTTTCCTTTTATTTTTTTTTCCGCTTTCCATAAAAATTAAAGAAAAAAAAAACCTTTTGTAAAAGGCGGAGCTGACACAATTACAAATTTTAATTTTTTATTTTTTTTTGCTTTAATAATCCGATATATATATCGAAAAGGTTTTAAATTTTAAAAGACGGCGAAAATTTTCCCCCAAATTTTGATTTGATATCCTCATCGAGGGGGTCATCATCATCATCATCATCATTATTATTATTATTATTATGACAATGGTGGTGATAATATGGCATCGTAAAAACAAAAAATCGTAAAAAAAAAAAAAAAAGTAATATTCTTCGCACGGTAAAGTAAATTATTTAATTTATTTAAAAAAAAGAAAACTCTCTCTCTCTCTCTCTCTCTCTCTCTCTCTCTCTCTTCCTGTGAAATACCACTCAAATAATAATAATAATATTAATAATAACAGGATAACATAATAAACACGAAAGGATTAAAATGCAAGACGTTCGAATTTTTTTTCAAACATTTTTTTTTTTTTTTATACATCACAATACATCACAATATTTTCATTTCGCCTCCTCTCTTTCCCCCCAACCCCCCACACCCCACCCCTCCTTTCATCGAGCTTTCCTCAAAAGGAAAATCGAACTTTAAAAAAAAAAAAAAAGAGAGAGAGAGAGAAATGAGTTCAAGACATAATAACATTTACGGGGGGGGGGGAACAAAAAAAATCGTTAATACAAAATAATTCATTACACGAAGACACAAACACACGCGCACACGCACACACACACACACGTTGTTAAATATTCATAAAACGTGAAACGTTGGTATTATCGTGAAATTAAAAAAAAAGGTTCCGCCGATGCCTTCGTTATCAAAAATTAATAGTAAATAATAATAATAATAATAACGATAATAATAATAAAAAACAAAAACATGAAAACCGTTTATCGATAATAAACGGAAAAAAAAAAAATTATTAATTAATCAATTATTAACCGATAAATAATTTACCTACTCGTTTTCCCCCATCATCATCATCATCATCATCATTAATATTATTATTATTATTATTATTATTATTATTATTATTATTATTATTATTATTATTATTACTAACACAACTATTATTTTATTAATTAATTAATTAATTATTTTTCCTTTCGTTTGTTTTACTTAGCGTTTGTTTACCTTTTTTCCCCCTTCCCCTACTCCCTTCTCCTACCCCTACCCCATCGAACCCCCCCCCCCCGTTTTAATTAATGACTTTTCCTTGTTGTAACATTTCGAAATGATGAAGGACCCCGATCACACACTCGCGTAATAATTTCAAACACGAAAAATTGGAGAAAAAAAAAAAAAAAAAAAAATTCGCGATTAAAGTTTCCTTTGTCGACTCGAACTTCCATTTTCGAGATACCTCGAAATCTCGAAAATCGAATAATATCAATAAAAGAAAAGAAAAGAAAAAGGAAAAATAAAGGAAAAATAAAAAGGAAAAAAAAAAACTAAGAAGAAGAAGAAAACTCATTAAGATAATCAATATCGTATCGTTTTGTTTAAACATTGTCATAATCATCATCATCATTGTCTACACGTCACCGATCACCACCACCACCACCACCATCACCATCACCACCACCACCGCGACCATCATCAACACGTATATTCTCACTTAAGAGGGGGGGGGAATTAAAAACGAACCGTAATTGATCGAATGATTCGAAAATTGTTTTTTTCCCGTTTTTTTTTCGGGGGGAGGATGGGGAGGGGGGAGGGGACTCCATCATTTATTTATTAAATAAACATCAATCACGATTCGAATATGCGTACTTAATAACTAACATCATCATCATTATTATTATTATTATTAAGTTAATTAATAAATAAAATTAAAAAAAATTTTTTTTTTTTTTTCATCTGTTATTTTCTGCGAATGATGTGACACTAATAATAATAATGATGATGATGATGATGATGATGATGACGAGTATAATAATAATATTAATAAATCGATGTAAAAAATCAAACTTACTGACTTGACTTCATAATCCGGATTCATCAAATTCGAGTGGGAAATTTAAGGAAACTCGTGGATTCAACCAACGAAGGTACGATAACAACGCAATTGTTTTTTTGAGGAGGAGGGGGGGTCTGCAATGAGAAAAAAAAAAAATTCAAAAATTCATTCAGGTGGGGGTGGGGGAGATAAAAAAAATATTTAAAAAAAAAAATTAAATTTTCTTTTGACTTTTCTTTTTTGTTTTTTTTTTCTTTTTTTTTCCTTTTTAAGTATTATTATTATTATTATTATTATTATTATTATTATTATTATTAAAAAATAAGAAGGAGGCGTTGCCCTTAACAGACAAGAGATTTTCTTTTTATTGTTTCGACTGTCGATTTAAAAATTTATATCGAGGACAAAAAAATTATATATTATTACACGCAGCCTTATTATTATTATTATTATTATTATCATTATTATTATTATTATACCGGCAAAAAAGGGCAAAAAAGCTTTTAAATAAAAATTAAAATTGTTTTTTTTTTTTTTTTTTTCGTTTTTATTCCCGATGACAGAACAAACAAATATTTTACAGGACTTTTAGGAGGTATACGAAAAAAAAAAAAAAAAAAAAAAGCAGACGACAAACAACCATTACACATTAAAAGGTCTCTTAAAAGTTTTTTTTTAACGTTTTTTAACGTTTTTTTTGACATACGCGCGCGCGTTTTTTTTTTTTTTTTTGAAAGCAAAATCATCACCATCTTGAAACGTAATAATAATAATAATAATAAAACCTTTCGCGTTTAAACAATAGCAAAAAAAAAAAAAATCATTATTCTTTAAAGAATGATGATAATGATGATAATGATGATGACACATTACCATGGAAAAAATTATTTAACTTGATCACACTATATATTTACTTTGTGAAAACGTGAGAAAAAATCTGTCTTCGTGAGAATTTTTTTTTTTTTTTTTTTTTATTTTATTTTATTATATAAATTTTTAATTAATTCCCCCGTGAGAATTGTGCTTTCAAAAAAAAAAATTTTGAATGATAATAATATTAATTGACAAATCCCATCATACCGAATGCAAGCCTTCAGCCATTCATTCATTCATTCAGTCATTCAGTCATTCATTCACCAATTTTTTATTTATTAATTATATTTCCCGAATACCACCAACAAAAAAATTTCATTTAAAATTATTATTATTATTATTATAATTATTATTATTATTTTATATGTAAATAAAATCCACAACCTCATTATTATTATTATTATTATTTGTTTTATGATAATAATAATAAAAACTCACCTAATTTGATTTGAGACAATTCAACTTTATCCGATATTATCGATACGGATGGTTTAAAATCGACGTCATCAATTCCATTATTCAATGATTTTTTTATTTTATTTTTTTTTCCCGACATTTTTTTTTAAATTTTTTTTTTTTATAAAATTTTTCTTTTACTTTAACTCGTTACGCACATTATAAAAAAATATATTATTATTATTATTATTATTATTACGTAAATAAGATATTAATTAATTTTTTTTTTCTCTTTCGAAATTAAATTGTTTTTATAAATAATTAATGAATTGATTGATTGATTTTCTTTTCTTTTAGGCACTTAACACGGTAGGTAGGTACACTCTTTGAAAACTGTTTTACTGGAGAAAAAAAAAAAAAAAAAAAAAAAAATTTTAGAACTTCGCCATAATTCAAATTTCACAAAAAAAAAAAAAAAAAGGATTTGACTCCGAATTTAAATTAAAATAAAACAAAAAACAATAAAACAATAAAGTACGAAGAAATCGAAAAGAAAAATCATTTGAACTCCGGTTTTTTAAATAAATAAAAATAATAATAATAATAATAATAATAATAATCCAATTTTTTCGAAGAATTTTATACAAAATTTCGGGTAAATAAATTTTCCTGGAAAAACTATTAAAAAAAAAAAATAAAATAAATCACAACGAAAACTAAAAAAAAAAAAAAAAAAAAAAAATTAAGTTAACGAAACAACGACATTACTCATTATTATTATTATTATTATTATTATTATTATTATTATTATTATTATTATTATTATTATTATTATTATTATTATTATTATTACTTTCAACCGTCACAAAAAGAAAAAAATTAAATAATAATAATTTTAAATAAGGACATACGCGTTTGTGTTTGTGTGCGCGTATGTGTGCGTGTTTGTGCGTATGCGTGTGTGTGTGTGTGTGCGTGTGCTATAATCATCAAGCAGTTTTAACTAATTATAAAATTAATTATATTTTTTTTTTTTTTTTTTTTTTTAATATCATGGGAAAAAAAAAAAAAAAATTTATTTTCCCGTAATTAAAGTATTATTATTATTATTATTATTATTATTATTATTATTTATATTATTATTA
>NW_002987017.1:68002-76076 GCF_000006295.1 Pediculus humanus corporis
AACTTGAGCAATAATAATAATAATAATAATAATAATAATAGAAAACAATAATAAAAATGCATAATATTTATTTTGTTAAAAAAAAAAAAAAAAATTTTTTATTGTAATATCGTATTTAACGTTTTTTAACGAAAATCATTTTCAAAATGGTTGTTTTGTTATTATCAACGAAATTTTTTCCTTTTTCTAAAAAAAAAAAATAAAAAAAAAAAATAAATAAATAAATTTTTATTTAAATCTTACGTGACGGTTGAAAATTGCACGCACGCACACACACACACAAAAAATTTATTTTCCAACTTATTTAACAAAAATTAAAATTAATTAATTAATACCCAAAATTAACACGAGTCCAAAAAAAAACAAAAAACCGTTAAAAATAAATTAAAATTAATAATAATAATAATAATAATAATAATAATAATAATAGAAAACCGTAGAAAATTAAAATAAAAGGCACGTAAAATATAATAAGACTATGAACAATGACGGCTACTGTTGAACTGAAGAACTTAACTACCGACTTTTTTTTTTTTTTTTTTTTTTCAAAATAAAAATTTTTTTTTTATGACTTAAAATCTAGAAACCGTTCGATACATCGATCCATCCATTTTTTTTTTAATTTCCACCCTCATTATTAAAACAATGATTTTTGATTTTTCTCTTTTCTTTTTTTTTTCAAGGGTAACCTTGTTAAAAAATGTTTTATTTAATACACACACACAACACATGTTTCAGGCATCATATTAAATTATTATTGTACCGTTAAATGTTTAAAAAAAAAAACTTTGTTGTTATAATTATGATGAACAATAACAACGCAAAAAAAATATTATTATTATCAACTCTGATATGTTACTAATAAACTTATTATAATAAATAAAACTCTTTAATGTAATTTAATAACTTTAAACTGTACTTATATAATAATAATAATGAACTGAATTTATTTATTGACCTTCATTTTTAATAAAAATAAAAATAATAATTATTTTATTTTAATAACTTTTTTCTTTATTTATTATTTCACCACCACCCCCCACCCCTCCTCTACCCTTCCCTCCCTCCCTCCTCATGAAGTTTTTCATGCAATTTTTATGTAAAAAAAAAAAAATAAATAAATAAAAATAAATTTACACATAAAAATTCATCGAGTTTTTTTTCTCCACGAGACAACTTTCACATAATTTGCAAGTTAAAAATTATGTTTAAATATTTCTTTTTTTTTTTTTTTTTTAATATTTATAAAATAATAAGAGGAGGACAAATGCCTTAAATGTATGAATATGTAAATGTAAATATTTTTAGGAAAAATGAACTTTTACAAAAAACAAATGCTGACATTTTTATTTTAAAAAAAAAAAATCGTAAAGGTCAATATTTCATAGTTGGCATTTTAAAACTAAATAGTAAAATTGATATTATTTTAAAACATTACACAGCATTTTAGTCATGGTTACTAATAATAATTTTGATTGTTTGGTTTTGACAGTTTTTCTTTTTTTGAATGGTGCAAAAGGAAAATTTTTATGCATCGAGTATTATTTCAAAAACATTACACTAAATTCATATTCGAATATTCATACGATAACCAAAACACTTTATGGATCAGTAACACACCTTACTTATAAGTAGAGTCATTCGATAATTTCTGATGTGACGAAATGAATTTTAAAACTAACTAAAAGAGCTACTAGGTAGTAATCATTAACAAACATTCGAAAGAAAATAACAAACTCATCATGGATTATCATTTTAAATACAGTTTAACACTATTAAAAAAAACATACAGTAGTAAAATAAATAAATTAAACCTAAATTTTAGGTATTCAAATTATCTGTATTAGACATTGTTATAGTCATTGACTCACAAATTTTTTTGTTCATAATTATGTGTCACATTTTTTTGTGTAATCTTTGGAATATTTAATAACTTACATAATCAGTGTGCAAAAACCAAAAAAAAAATAAAATAAAATAAAAATTTCACAATACTAATAAAAATATTTGGTGATCTCATATAAGTCATATACAAACATTACACCGGGTTTTATATGTTAGGTTAACGATTACAGTAATAATTAAATAGAAAAAAAAAAAAAATATTTGATAAATGATTATTATAAATAGTAAACAACATACCTTTGCTTAAAGATAAATTTTGGTAAAATAAAGTAGTTTTAGGCATATTACTAACACCATTTACATTCTATTTTCTCGAAAATTTCTCATTATATATATAAATGAACAATGATTACATATAAACGCAACGATATTATTATTACTATACTTTTGTACCTACTTTTAAAAAGGCTGTGCAACATAAAGTATATTAAAGTTTATCGATGTAAAAAAAAATTTTTTTTTTAATTTACGAATAAAAACTTATTACTATTAATTTCGAATTAAATTTTTATAATTAAATCATATGCTCTACAGGGCATATTCTTCTACAATAATTTTGTATAATTATTTTCAATAATAATGAAATAATAATTGCCGCTTTTTTTATCTCTATGGTTTTGTACGATAATAAATTATAATCACACATTTGCGTATTATGTATTAAATATTTACTAATTTTCTCATTTTAAAAAAGTTTGTTAGATTCATGATAAAAGTAAAAAGTTTTACATAAACAATTAAGTATTATTTTTTATTTATATCGGAAAAGAAATAAAATATAAGTATTGATTATTTACAAATTTTAGCGCCTTTTTTTTTTTTACAGAGGTAAACAGTGTGCCTAGTACTCCAAAATAGCGGCATTGTTATATTTGTTTTTATACTTTTAATTTAATTTTAATGTTTATTTAGGAATTAATATTTAAAGGTATTAAAATAAAACTTGTTTTTACTTTTATACAGTAAGGATTATTATTTCTGAGACATATAGAAACCTTTCTACATTTACCACATTATTTATGTTAAATATTAAACAATAGCGATGGAAAAAAATTTTGACTTGAAATAAATTATTTCAATTTTTTTGAGGTATTTGAGGAATATTTTTGAAATATTAAATTAATTTATAAACAATTTTTTTTTTCAGTTTATTTCATAGAAAATGGGGCATAAACATAAACAAAGGACTGATTCTGATTCCTCTAAAGAAGACTGTAACGATTCATCAGAAGAAAAATTAAATATAAAGTATGATATTTTATTTAAAGTTTTAATAAAACATGTAAACAAAACAAAAAAAAATTTTTTTTTTTTTAATTACAGTAATAATTCCAATGATTCGCTTGATTCTATACAAAGTTTAAAAGATAATAAATCAAAATCGAAAACATTTCAAGACAGAAGTACAATTTTTAAAAAAATGATTCCAACGGAAGAGGAATTGAAATATAGGAAAGAAAAATTAAACGATGATGAATTAGTAAATATTTTATCAAAAGAATTTAAATGTACAAAGTGTGGTTATGATTTTAAAAAATTAATTAACAAAAACCAAAAAGTTTATTTTCATCCACTTATGGATGTTTTAATGTGTGATGAGTGTTGTGAATACTACGGAGATGATGACTTTTCTTTGGATAGCGAAAATGAAGATAAATATTGTCGTTGGTGCGGTGAAGGTGGTACTATTTTAAGTTGTTCTCAATGCATTTGTGGATTTTGTAATGTGTGCATTAAAAAACATTTTGGAAAAGCTAGTCTTAAGGAAATTAAAAAAGAAGATGAATGGTTGTGTTATTTTTGCAACCCTAAACCCTTATGGAAATTAAGACTTATTTCTACATTGGCAAAAAAGAAATGCGAATTATTGAAAAAAAAAAAAAAAAAGAAGGAGGAAGAAAATCGAGAAAATATTTCAAAATCTAAAAAAGATATTAAAAAGAGGAAAAAAAAATCCGGTAAGAAAATATATTTTAAAATTCAAAGCAACCTGTTCCTTATTCTAACTTGAACAACTTCTTATTATTATTATTATAAAAAAAAATTTTATCTTTTAATCTTAGTTTTTTTTTTTTCTCTCGCATTGCATGATATTGCATATTATATCTAATGGTAGAATATTAAAAATTATGTTTATTTTTTATTATTAAAAATAATATTAAATTTAACAGGGACTTATGACGTTGATATCACAATCGATTCGGATGATAGTGAAAAACGAAAGAAAAAAAGAAAAATGGCTACAGACGATAGAAATTTATCTGGTAATTGAAAATTTGAATTTATTAAATTGTGATAATTTACTACTTTAACATTTATTAAATCTTGTTACCTAAAATTTTTTGTGTTAATATTAATATAATTAAATACAAGGTTATTATATACTTTTACATATTTTTAGATAGTTCAATAGTAAAAGAGGTTAAAAACAAAAAAAAACAAGAGTGCAACCAAAGCAATGAAATAGAAGTAGAAGAAGAAGAAGAAGAAATCAACAATCATAAAGAAAAAAAAAATTCATCAGGTAATTAGAATAAATATATAAATATAAATATAATATAGTAAATAAAATAAATATGTATTTTCAGAAAATTTAGACCTGAAACCGGTTAAAAGAAAAAAGTTAAAGCGAAAATATATTGATGATGATGAAAAAAAAGAAGAAGAAGAAGAAGAGGATAATAATACATCCAATGCAGACGTTTCATTAGATAATTTAAGTCCTGTGGGAAAAAAAAAATTAAAGTTAGATAAATCTAATAGTGTGCACGACGATGGAGATACTGGTGGAACGGAAGAGGAATTATCATTTGATTTAAAAAAATTTGAATATATAGAAAAATTAGAAAATTTAGTTAAACTTACGGAATATCAAATGGATTTGGGCGCGAATTGGAGTAAGAGAAAATTAATAAAACTTCAGGAAAAAACTTTGTTTAACACGGAAGAAAAAATGATAAAACAATGTAAAAAAATTAAATGGTATATATCATCTTTGGCTTCGCTACTTATAGGATTCAGTAATTCTGTTGAAACAATTGAAAAATCTATCACGAGCAAAGGTAAGTTTTCATTTATATATAAAATGGAAAATTATTCAAATTTTTTAAAATAATGTCTATATATAATTTAGAAACAAAAGAAGAAGAAGAAGGAAGGGAAAAACCATGTTTGGAAAGTCCGAATCACGATTTCATATTAAAATTTCTTAATTTTCTCGCAAATCAAGTGAAAATGTTAAAAGAGAAAAGTATAGATTTAAAAGATGTTTTCGACGCGGGTACCTACGATATTAACTCGTTAGTGAGTACCAAAGAAACGACTTCCGATTCGCCACCCGTTAATTACGGTATCGTCGACGAAAACATAAAAAACACGGGTAACGTTTTTATCTTACACGAAAATGAGAGCGAGGTCAAAGGTGAAACCAACGATATCGTAGATACGTCACTGATTTGCGACGAAGACGAACCGAAATTGAAAATATGCAGTGCAAATAGTACACCCGTAAAATGTGGAAAAAAATCAAATGAATCCGAGAACTCGGATAAAAATAAAGAAAAACTCAAAAGTCCGATAAAAATGTCATCGATTGATTTAAATCATGAGGTGGAAGAAAATGAAAAAAAAAAAAAAAAAGAGGCTAGTGCTGATACGGTCGTGGAAGAAGAAAAAGATGCCCGTACTACTACTACTACTACTACTACTACCACCACACCAAAGAAAGGAAAAGGGGATTCGCCGAAAAAATTAAAGGGATCTCATGGGGAACAAATTGAGGGAAAAAATTTAAAAAATGAAACAAAGAAAATGGACGATAGGGAAAGTCAAAAAGAAGTAGTAGAAAAAATAAAGGAAAGCGTAAAAAATTTTGACGATTTTAACAGGAGTACACAGGAATCGGAAAAAGGGGAAAGTCAAAAAAGTGTGGAAAATGGAGGCGGGGGTTCTGAAATACTCGGCGAAGATGATTTTACAGAAATTCTTAACATATTAAATGATTAATAATTGATTTAATGATTAAATTAAATTAAAATTAAATTTCAATTAATTATATAATTTTTTTTTTTTTTTTTTTTTTTTTTTTAATAAAAACTTTAAATCATTTTTTTATATTAAATGGGCAACATTAATTAATTGTTTTTAATATACATAAAAATTTATTTATGTCAAATAAATAAAATAAAGTAGTTTATTATATAGTATAAAGTTTTTTTTTTTTTTTTAATATATTACATTATTATAAATAATAAATAATTGTAATAAATAAATAAATAATTAAATCGAAATCGGAAAATCTCAAAATCAAAAAAATAAATAATAATAATAATAATAAATTTTAAAATCGGTTTTGTTTTTTTTTTTAAATCCCGCGTGACTTAAAAAAAATTCTCTCTCGTTAAATCCGCATTTAAATTTTAAAAAAAAACGCGTTAACTAAAATAAAAAGATTAAAATAATCTTAATCTTAATCCCCCCCCCCCAAAAAAAAAAATAAATACAACATCTTTTTTGGGGGGTGGAATTAGGTTATCCGGATTTGGGGGGAAGTAAGGTAACAAAAAAAAAAATTTTTTTTAAATAACTAATAAAGTAAAAAGTGATTATTATTATTATTATTACTGATTATTATTATTATTAAAACCGTTTTTGGGGAGACCGTTAAAAACAGACCATCTCTTATCAAACTTAATGAACACAATTTGATTCCTCACAAATATTATTATTATTATTATTAAATATAAATCCGAGGAAAGTAAAAAAAAAAAAAAAAAGAAAATTTTATTGCCCCCCACATCTACATTTAAAATATCTACAATATGACAAAAATAATAATAATAATAATAATTAAATAAAATTATCTCATCATTACAAATTTATGTGTAAACATTTTTATTAAATGGTTACTTAATCCAAAAAATTTTTTTTTCATTATATATATATATACAATACATACTTATACGTATATATAAAGTATCGAATTGTGTAATAATAATAATAATAATAATGATGATGATGATGGTGGGAACTCTAAAGATATCAAATTCGTTGTTGATACAGAGAAATGTGATGGGAGGGAAAATTCAAAGGGATCCAATACGATAAAAGAAAAGCTTTCGAAGGAGTGACCAACGAATAAGAAGAAGCTTTAGAATGAACAAAAAAAAAAAAAAAAAAGCTTCTTTTAAATTTTTTTTTCTCTTTCTTCCTTTCTTTCCCCTTATGTTTAACCGATGGTTGTTTCTTTTGTATTTTTGTTATTAAATTTTTAAATAATGGTAAGAAGAAGAAGAAGAGAAGAAGAAGAGATGAAAAAAATTTTTTTAGTTTCAATTCATTGAGTTCTTTTTTTTTGTTTTTTTTTTCTCTCGATATTGTATCAGTCAAAATTTTTTTATCATAATATTAAAGTTTTAGAGTTTTAATCGTTAATTCGTGAGGATTATAATATAATCAATTAAATATAATAATAATAATAATAATAATAATAAAATGAAAGATTCGAATTTTGAAAGCTCTCAAGTTTATACGCAATGGACAAAATCAGAAAGTGGAATGCGAAAGCCTAAATGTGCCAGATGTAGAAATCATGGAGTCATATCGTGGTTAAAAGGACATAAAAGAGAATGCAGGTATAAGGATTGTACCTGTCAGAGATGTATTTTGATTGCTGAAAGACAAAAAGTCATGGCCAAACAGGTAAAATTTAAAATTTAATTCTTTTTTTTTTATATTATTAATTAACTTTTCAATTAGTTTTTTTAATAAAATTTTATGATTTCGATAGTTTTACATGAATATTAATTATATGAATGAACAATTAATTATCATTATTATTATTATTGTTAAAACTAAATAAAAAAAGAAAAATTAATTTTTTACCCATTATTATTATTAACTACATTTTTTTCTTTAAAATGAAGTAAAAAAACTTAAAAATTTTTTAATTTTATCTTTATTTGTTTAATTTTTTTCCTTAAATTTTAATAAATTATTATAATTTGTTTTAAATAAGTAATTAAATAAATAAATAAATAAAGAAAAGTTTGATTTGAATATTAATAATAATAATAATCTAACAATAAGCAAAACAAAAAAAAATTCATTTTTAAACGTTTGGCAATGCAAATTTAATACATTATTATCATCATTATTATTATCATCATTA
>NW_002987017.1:76240-94353 GCF_000006295.1 Pediculus humanus corporis
GCAACTGTTGCTACTGGTAAGCAATATGGATACCTTCCTCAAGGTCCAATATTTGGTTTTGAAATAACCGATCCGGAAAAAGGTGGTGACGCTGTGGAAAATGACAAAAATGAATCCTCGGAGGAGGAGGAGAGAAAAAAAACGACAAATGATGTGAATTCAACCGAAGGAAATGATTCGGTTATAGAAAAATTTAATTTAGGTTGTAATAAAAAATTAAAGGATAATATGGAAACCAATGAGATTGATACAAATGGCATAAACGAAAGTAAAACATTAAATAAAAAAAGAAGTTTCGAGAACATTTACGATGTTGTCGTGGATTCCGACGGAAATCAAAACGATGAATGCAACAAATTAGATTTTACGAGAGGAGGAGGAGGAGGAGGAGAAAAACGGAGTAAATGTTTACCGATAAAAAAAACGGAAATATTGGAAAATTCTTTGGGAATGTTAACGAAATTATTTCCGAATAAAAAGAAAAGCGTTTTAGAATTAGTTTTGAAAAGATGCGGAGACGATTTGATCAAAGCCATTGAAGAAATCGTACCGAAAACGGTAAATCAAAAACGTGTAAATGAAGTCGAAGAATTAAAAATATTAAAAGTGGGCAAAGAACGAGAAGACAAACGATTAATTAAAAACGAAACCGTTATAAAAAAAAAAAACGATCATGACAAATCATCCATTAAAGTGACGTCATTCGTTCACGAAACTCAAAATTCAGCATTTAAACCCGTAATCACATCGAAAATTACAAATTATTTAAATAATCTAAAAGAAGGTACATTACCTGAGGAAAAATTTAAGAAGTACGATTATTCCATCGAACAAACACAATCACAATCACAACAACAACAACCACAAACTGATAACATTAATAAAAATTTTTTTTACGCGGATCGTGTACCTAAGAATGGCAATCAAATAATCGGGTGCGCAAATTTAAACCTTCCACGACCATTCGTGTCTTGCGGAGATTCGACATCAAATTTATTAAAAACAAATTTTCCTTTTGCCACGACGGCGGCAAACGGTGTAGGATTCGGTGTAGGAAATTCAATTTCTACTGCTTTGCTCGCACTCGGAGGTGGTCCCGGTTTTAATTTCGGTTGTGCTTTTAATAATTTTCAAAATTTTACAAATTTTAATAACGGTACAATCGCCATGTCCGGCGTTCCTAATTTTAATAATAATTTTAATAATTTTAACAATTTCGGAATGATTTCATCGTTAACAAATCAAAATATCGATGGAATTTGTTCGAAAGATTTTTTTTTTCAAATTCCAAATTATAATTTTATTAAAGACAGACAAGAATTAAATTATTTATTAAACAATTCTAATAATAATGATGTTGAAAATTCCCACCAAATTAAAAATTTTCCCCCTACCACCACCACCACCACCACACCGTATTTTAATAAAATACATAAAAATGATAAAATAAACGATAATCAATATTCATAAAAATTTATTTTTACATAAAAATACGCCATATTTGTTAATCGTTTATCATGTATTCTGCTTAAAAAGATTTTGTCGTAATTTTTTTTTTAAACGTTTCAAAACGTTTTTTTATTATGTATATTGTGAAGCTTTAAAAAAATACGTTTAATATAATATAAAATATTTATGAAAAATATACATTTTGTTATTAATAAAAATTAGTTTTTCATTCCTTATTATTTACTTTTCCTGATTTCATTAAAGCCGCCATTTTTTTTTTTTTACTCTAAGCCATTTTGAATCAACGAATTTGTTTGGCAGGACAAAAATAAAAAATTTTTAATTATGAATTAAACTTTGGGGGAAAAAAAAATTATAATTACTAAAATTTTTCGTAATAATAATAATAATAATAATAATTACTTTCGTTTTGATTGACTGAATGTTTTTATTTTTTTAAAATTTTTGTTTACATTTTTAGTTTCCCCCCCTGATCGATTGCATTAAAATTTCTTAACCTTTGAAATTTTTTCTTTTTTTTTTTCTGTTACGTTTTATTTTTTTTTGAGATTAAAAAATTAATTTAAAATTTTAAAATTTTACTTTTATTTTTGTCGGACTAAATAAATTTAAAACAAAACAGATTTTTTTGTTTAAAAAACCAAAAAGATCAAGGCGATGTTTTTTTTTTTTTTTTTTTTTTTTTTTTTTGAATTTATTTTCCGGGCGAAAAAAAATAATTTTTAAATAAATCAAAAAAAATGTTATAATGGTTTTATTGTTTTTATTAATTAATAGAAAATGAAATAAAATAAATAATTATATGAAGGAAAACTATTTAAAATTTTTTTTTTTACTATGAAGAAATTTCAATGAAAAAATAAATAAATCGAAGAAAACTTTTTTTTTTGGTTTTCGAACTTGTTTTGAATAAAAAAAAAAAAAAAAAAAACGTGGATAAATGCTTTGGGGTAGTAGTAGTAGTTTATTTTGTTTTACTTTTTCATTTTATAAATTTATTTAATAATGAGGAACCCAAAAAAAAAAAAAAAAAAAAAACAACCCCTCGAGGAGTTAAACTTACTTATGCGGTAGGCAGAAGTTTTTTTTTTTTTTGTTTATTTTGACGCTTACCGCTCACTCTCACTCTCACGTTTTGTGCTATTTAATCTATGGAAAAATTCAATTTGGGATTTTTGTATGAAACTCGTTGGTTTGCCGTATAAAATTACATCTTGGGAGATTTAACGATGAATTTCTATGTAAACATAATAGAATCAAAGATGTCAGTAAATAAAACTTAAATTTAATTAATTCCTGCCAAGATTTCTTTCCTCCTTTTTTTTTTTTTATATTTTTTGTTTTTCTTTGTTTCAATTTTAACAGTTTTAAAAACTTATTTCTCAAATTTAAAAAAAAATAATCTAATGAAAATTTAAACTTGTCTTTATACATGAATGAATCAATATAAAACAATATGAGAAGTTTTTTTTTTAAATATTTAAAATATTACTTAAAACATGACAAAACATCAATTTTGTTAATTAAAAACCCCCCAAAAAAAAATAGCATTCAACATTACAAAAAGCAAATTTGTGCTGTTGTTGTTGTTGTTGTTAACTTTGCAAATAATTTGATTACATCAATATAAAATATTTAAATAGGATTTTCATTGTTAAAAAAAAAAAAAAAAGTGTAATATTTGTTTATAATAATAAAAAACATTTGTTAGATTGACGTCAAAAAAAAAAAAAAAAAAAAAAAAAACAATGAAATCGGTCAGCATTTGCAACAACATGTGGTACGGTTTACACATGAAATGACAATTGATTGACATTCTACTCTCAATGTGTAACAGAAACTTCTACTCATGCAATTAGTTAAGACAACTTTGTATTTGGGTGGTCCAAATTATCATTTTCCACTCAACACCTAAAACACATTCGTCAATATTCGTTTTTTTCTCTTTTTTTTTTTTTTTTTTTTTTTTGAAAACTTCCTTTTTGTCAATACCCCTAAAAATATCTAGATTTAAGTTAGTGTCTTATTAAAATTTTTTTTTTTTTTTTGTTTTCAATCCCATCATGAATGATGCTTTTTCTTTTTAAAACACATTAAATGCAAACACATTTTTTAATATAAAAAATTAAATTGATAGATTTCATCTCTCTGAAAAAAAAAAAAAATACATTTATATTAATATAATAAAATTATTATTATCATTTTTTTTTAATAATGGAGGCACAAAAATATTATTGTGGAAATAAGTAATTTAAAGAACATTTTGTATTTCGAATATGCTACCTGTATTCAATTTAAATACTTTAAAATCTTAATATTACTTATTATTTATCATTTTTTTGTTTAATTTAAAACGAAATTTTTTAATTTTTCTTAATATTGTTGATTTAAAAAAAAAAAAAAAAGCGCGGCCTTAGAAATAAAAAAATTTTACATCGTGTAAAAAAAATTATGGTTAGGTTGGCAGGTCTGAAGGTAAATTTCTTATTCTAAGCACTAAAAATGGCTTCGAACAGAAACTGATCAATATATATATATACATATATATAATACATTCATTTATAAATTTTTGTGACCCAAAAAAAAAAATGAAGATTAACGTTAAAATATTGAGAGGAGCAGAATGTACATTAGATGTAAGTAATTAATTAATAATAAATTTTTTATTTTTTTTGTTAGAGAGAAAAAATTTTTGTTAAAGTTAAATTTAGTATGACTTTTAATGCAATCAAAAATAAATTACATTATTATTATTTTTTTTTTGTAACTCGAACTAGTAATTAAAAAACTTATTTAATGTTGTTTTTAATATTTTAATATATTCACAAGTTAAAATGTAATTATTTGTTTTGTCAAAAAGGTTTTTCCATGTGACTTTATTAAAAATCTGTGATTTATTATTACTGTAAACAGAATTGTTAACATGCTTTGCAGGGAGTAATGAATTATAAAATAAAAATTGTTTTTAGGTTCAGCCTGATCTTCGTGTTTTGGAATTTAAAAAAATGGTCGAAACCAATCTTAAAATACCAGTTACTGATCAAAAGTTATTACTAAAAGGAAAACTATTGTTAGGTAAGATTATTATTAATTATAATATGAAAAATAAACCTCAATGTCTGAAATTTTATTAAATTTATTAATTTAAAAGAAAATTTTTTTAAAAACTAAAGTAAGTATGTAGTAGAAGTGATTGTTTATGTATTTCTATGTAAAAAAAAAAAAAAAAAAACGAAAAGAAATTTTTGCTAAAGCTTTGTATTGATTATTAATAACAGTAGTTTTTTTAATGTTTGTATTTTTTTTATTTCTAGATTGTAAGAAGCTTAATGATTATGATATTAAAGAAGACAGTAAATTAAATTTGGTTGTATTAGATAATAAGGAATCTGCTCCGAATACTTCGAAAGGCCCAAGAAAAGATATATTAGAAATTGAAATGACTAAATTCTTAAGGAAATATTTTAACGAATCAGAAGTTAAAAAGATTGTAAAGGAATATATGAAAGAATTTTATCGTAAGACTAGTTCTTGTAATCTAGAAGACTGGGAAAGAATAGCTACTGGTTATTTAAATGATGAATGAATATCCAATCCAATCCAATTAAGTTTTTATTTAATAATGTAAAAATCTGAAAGCAGCAGTAATTTATAAAAATACATAATTTAAATTTTTTATTTATCAATTTGACCCACGACAAACAATAATAATCATAAAAAAAAAAAAAAAATTGAATTTTTAATCGAGAGCAAATTTTTATTAAATTTTTATAATTTGCTCCAAGTTTAATCGTTTCTTTAGAATATAATTTTAATAAGATCATGTAATACATCTGAATATAAAATGTTGTAACAATTACATTTATCAAATCATTGTTAATCAAAAAAAAGTAAAAAAAATTTTTTTTTAATGTAAAAGCTCAAATGAAATATAGAAGAATATTAGTTGTATTATTTATTTAAAAAGAATATTTTAATTCAATTTGTTATCAATTAATATTTTTTTTGTGCTGTATAATTAAAATAAGTTTTAATTACTTTTAATGAAAACATTGATACAATCAGGTCTCATTATAATTCAAATACCGTAAGTAGCCTGTAATAACTAAATAAATTTAATACGAAAAATTAAAATATTATTAACTAAATTATTAAATTATCACTTTTGTAATAATATAAAAATTGTATAAAAAAAAAATTGACACTGATAAAATTAAATTATGCAAAATAAAAAAAAAAATTTTTATGTAATTTTTTTTTGTATCGACAAATATCCCTGATTTTCCCGCCATTTTTTATTATACGAAAGTATTATTATTCTTTGAATTAATGTCCAGCATTTATGAAAATGAATCTAGATAAAGTATTATTGATTCCGCATCTTTCTAAGGTAATTTTTATTTTTTTAAAAATATAAATTAATCACTAATAAATTATTAAATAAATTATAAATTATTATTATATAAATTGTAGGAACTTAATTTAATAGGCCATTCTCCACTTCCTTATAAAATAACCAATGTAAAAAAGAAAAATGAAAAAGGAAACATTTTGAAACCCGAAAAAATTGTATTTAATTATAAAAAAATGGTTGATGCTTTAGTATCAGTTTGTATTGATATGGTAAAACAAATTAAAGTAATAACTGTAAGAAATTCAGATGATGAAATTGATAGACTTAATTTTGAAAATATTAAGTTAGAAGTAAGTCAATTTTTTTTTTCTTTATTTTACATATTTATGTATGTGTATATCTTCAAGTATGTGTATGTGTGTGAAAGTGTTTATGTTTAATTTTAAATTTGCAAATATATATGCTTACATAAAATTAATCGAGTAAAACCGAAACTGACTAAATAATGATCTTTAATTTTATCAGAAACAAAAGAGTATTCTACATAAAAGTGTTAAAATGAAACATGATGAATTATTATTAGAAAAAGAAAAGAATAAAATACTTTCGGAAGAATTAAATACATTAAAACAAAAATTAAAAGAACTCAAAGAAGAAAAAAATAAGGTTGTTAAAAAATGTTTAGGAAATGAAGATGTACTAAAACATAATCTTAAGAAACAAGAATTAGAAATCGAAAGTTTACATACTAAATTTTGGAAAAAATTTAATTTAGTCGATAAAACTTTCTTCCCACAAAATTTCAAATTAGTGCAACTTGATCAACCTGATTTTAATAAATTATGGAGTGATGCTAAATATTCTAGGTAAATATTTTACAAGTTTTTATTTTTAACAATTTAAAAAAGTATAAATGTCTTATGAAACAAGCATTTTTAATAATTTGATTTGTTTTTAATTTTTTTTAGTCCGAAAACCAAAGAAAATGCATTTAAAGAAGCAATTTGCATTTTACAAGAAAATAATAATTTTTTAATGGAAGATAATAGATTTTTAAAACATCTTTTGTTTATTACAATCGATGAAGTGTCTAAAACTGTAGAGTTTGTGCAAAAGATATTACATTTAGAAACTAAAAGTAGTTTGAGACAAAAAATTGAAGATTTATTTTTAAATATTGAAGATTTTAACATAGAAATATATAAAAATCTAATTAATGAACAACTAATATTTTTTACAAATATTTTTGAACTAATCGAAAATGAAAGTTTTAATGTATCAGATCAAATATTTGTTTGTTGGAGTGATTTATTAAAAGAAATAAAATGAATGTTAAATTATTTTAAGTGTTATTACATTTTAAATAGTAAAAATAATTTTAAATTTACTTACTGATAAAAAATAAAATTTAAATGTTTATTTAATTTATTTTTTAAAACTTTGATAATGTGACACATGTAAAATAATTTTTTTTTATGTATTGAATAATACAGAATAATTTTTTCATTGAATTGGCGCCTTTTTATTTTTTCATCTTCCGCCATGTTTTCCTTTTTAAGTTAACCATTGCTAATGTCCTGATTAGGTTATAAGGCAAGATTAGTTTATTAACTTATTTTGTCGTTTTTTTTTTTTAAATATTGTTAATTCCTTTTACTTTAATGATTATGGCCACTAATTGTGAAGGCCAGTTTAGTGATGATGAAAATGACGCGTAAGATATTTTTTTTTGCAACATATTAAAATAATTTAATAAGACATAATTGAATGTAATAATTATTTTTAATAGGGAAACAAAATCAAGTGATCCCGACAATAATATTAAAATAGATAAATTAAAACTTGAAAATGATTCTTTGTCTGAGGATTCATATAATGACGACGAGCCTGATAATTTTGAATGGTCAGAAGAAGAAAATGAAAATGGAGAATTTAAAAATCACAAATCTCACATGAATCCACAAGGATTGAGTAATAAAAACATGAATTATCAATCAGTTGATAAATTGTTCACTAAATTTGTTGGAAAAATTAATGTGGACAAATATGATCTGTCTAATCTTGATGGAGGAGACAGGTTTAATTAAATTTTTTTTTAAATTTTGTTTACTTATTTATTTATTCATAGCTAAAATTATACCTAAAGTTAAAAATTAAATTTTTCTTTTGCAGAATAAAAATTAAAGATAAGTCTGATCGAGCAACATGTGAACAAGTAATGGATCCCAGAACTAGAATGATTCTTTTTAAACTGTTAAATAGAGGAACGATTCAGCAAATTGATGGTTGTATTTCTACTGGAAAAGAAGCCAATGTTTATCATGCAATAGGTATATATTTATGCCCCAGAAAACATTTATTAATAATGAGTTTTTTAAATGTTTTGCTTTGTTTTCAGGTAGTAATAATGACGAACATATTGCAATCAAAATTTATAAAACGTCTATATTAATTTTTAAAGACAGAGACAGGTATGTGACAGGGGAATATAGATTTAGGCATGGTTATTGCAGGCATAATCCTAGAAAAATGGTTCGAACATGGGCTGAAAAAGAAATGAGAAATTTAGTGAGACTTCACTCTGCTGGATTGCCAGTTCCAGAACCGAAACTCCTGAAAAGTCATGTATTACTCATGACATTTCTAGGAAAAGATGGCTGGCCAGCGAAGAAACTCAAAGATGTGGATATTTCAACATCGAAAGCTTGTCAATTGTACAGAGATTGTGTTTTAATGATTTGGAAAATGTACAATATATGTAAATTGATTCATGCCGATCTTAGTGAATTTAATATGCTGTAATAATTTTATTAACCATTTGTGAAATAATTAAGTTTTGTTTGGGAAATTATCATCATTAATATACATTTTAGGTATCATAATAACCAACTGTATTTAATAGATGTTTCTCAATCTGTTGAAAAAAATCATCCTCATGCTTTGGAATTTTTAATGTCTGACTGCACTAATGTAACTGAATATTTTCGAAAAAAAGATGTAGGAACACTTACAGTTAAAAAATTATTTAGTTTTGTCACAGATATGTCAGTTACAGAAAAAAATGTTGAAGAAATTTTAGATAGACTACAGCAAGAAGTATTTGAAAATCCTCCAACAGCTGAAGAATTATTAAACGATGAAATTTTTAAGAAAACGTACAAACCTCAAAATCTTTACGAAGTAAGTTTGGCCATTTTTATACAACTCACTATAAATTTATATTAAGATTAAAATTTTTTAAAAAAATCTCCATTATTTAGGTAATCGACTTTGAAAAAGATATCGAACAAGTAAAAGCTGGAAAAAAAGATGAAGCATATAAAAAAATGTTAGGACTTCACTGTAAAAAAACAACTTCTGATGATGAAGAAAACGATGATGATGATGATGATGATATTGAAGAAACGAGTAACAGTTCAGACGACAAAAGCAGTGACAATGAAGCAGAAGAATCTAAAAGTAAATTTGTAAATAGTCGAAGGCCAAAAGATGAAACGCCTGAGAGTAGAAATTTGAGAAAAAAAGCGGTAAAAGAACAACAGGCTGAGAAGAGAAAAACTAAAATAAAAAAACATGTTAAAAAAAGAAAGGAAAAAGCATCGAAAAAATAAAAACTCAAATTTAGTTTTTAAATTTATTTTTTTTTTTTTTTTTTTATAAATCAATTATAATAATTGTTCGTTATGAAAGGGCAGTTGTTTCAGAAAATAAAAACTTGAAACTTGAGCAAAATTTTTAAATATTTTCAAAAATTATATCCCTTCATACAAAACAAACATTCATTTAAAAGGATAGCATAGCCCATCATTTATTGATTTATCGATTGAGCAAATTGCAAAAATTAAGCGATAAAAATTAAAAAGAAAAAATTATATATCTAATCTATAAAATTATGACTTTTTTTTTTTTATTACTTTCTTTACAATTATGAAATTTAATTTATTATGGCTAGTCATTAAAAATTCTTTATTAAATACAATAATTGAATCCTTAATTTGGTAAAAATATTAAAGAAAGGGCTTGTCTTAATATTAAATAATACGTCAATTTCATTATTATTGTCGTTATTTTTTTGTTCAAAATTAAATATAACCAATTTATATCTTTTCGATTGTTAAATTAAATAAAAATTAATGTGCAATGATTTAAAAGGATTAACTTAAAAAGATTAATTTAAATTAAAAATAAATAGTTATTGATGACTTACATAATAATGTATTATTTTCGACTAGAATAATTTTAATTATTTCACATCATTTTTTCTTTATATTGAGTCGTCAACATCAGGAGTATTATTATTATTATTATTATTATTATTTCAATGGAGAAATTTTTACCCTTTTAATTAAGGTAAAATACTCAGAAAACGAACCTTATCAATTGATTTTATAATAAAAATTTTTTCTCATTACCCAGTCAAAACTTTTATATATAATCATTCGATGACAAAAATTTCACGAAAATAATTAATTTTTAATAAATTTATCATCCATAATCGCTTTCTATTGATTTTAACATGTTAATTAATTTTTCTAAACCGAATAAAAAACCTCGATCGGGTCCCGAATAAACTACCGGATCCTCTAATGCTTTATGAGTGGAATGAGCAAAATCAATCATTTTAACGTCTACGTTAGGTTCCGAATTATACGAAGAATCGGATTTTCTCGAAAGAGTTCTCACTAAAGTTTCCGTTAGAGTTTTACTATTCCGTCTGATTCCATCGCAACAATCTTCAAAACTCACACTATCCGAGGATATGGCGGAACTACTTTCGGAAATGGTATCAAAATTGGCGGCACTGCTTCGACGTCGTAGACTCGGAGTTCGTTTCGTCACGACAATTTCTTCATATGCAGTCAATGATTCCGCGCTCGAAGTTTTTCTTAAAACATCCGAATCCGTGGTCGTGTTAATTTTTTTAAATGAATCTTGTTTTCTTAATTTTTCAGAATCCGGCGATGATAATAACGGATCAGATTCTTGAACGAAATCATCTCCTTCGTACAGCAGTAGTAAACTTGTCGTGTACAATCTAACTGTTTCCTGTCTTCCTAATACGGTAAAAAGTTCTTCTAACCGTCGAATCAAAACCGGAAGCACATCTGAACGAAATCTTACGCCGTTATGTAAAAATTGAACCAGAGCCTGTTGAAATCCACTAACTGATAGAGTACGACCATAAAACTTATTCCGACAAAGATAATGTTTACTCGAAATCTGAAATACCTGAAACAAAGAAAAAAAAAAAAAAAAAATTAAAAAGCATAGGGTTTATAATGACGTGTAAATAGAAATAATTGATTTAAAAATTTTGAATTTTATTTTATTTTCCGATATCATGTTTAAATAATTTATAAATAAATGTACTACTTACCTGCATACCCCCAACTCTGAGTCCTAGTTTTGCTGATGTTGTACTAACTACTTTATACATTTTACTTTGTTTTTTTGCCAAAGTAGCAGCATCTCCATATTGCCTTGTCCCCATTTTTAAATCTAAAATGCAAGGGTAAGTAAATTTCCATGTTAAATTTTCTAAAACTATAAACTCCTTCGCTTTGTCTTCACCCTCTTCAAAACGTTTTAATAGACTGCACATATTTTCTCTGTGACATTTTAATACCCAAGGATTAAGCCTTGTAAGATCGCTACTACCAGAAACACTACTTTCATGTTGATCTTCTTGAAAGTGTTCATTACCAGAATTAGTCACCTCGATGCTTCCAGTTTTACGTAATCTGACTCTGCAATATTATAAAATTCGATTAAAATTATTGATTTATTTTTTTTTAAGGTTTTAAAATGAGTGATTAGACTTACCCACGTTTATTTCCATGCCATAAAGGTACATAATTTTTGGGTGGTAGTGCAATGAATTGTACATAGCCATCATCGGTTTGAATAATTCTAACCGATATGACTCCGTAATACTGAGGTAAAAATTTCTGTACTTCATCAGGTATTGTTAAATAAAATAGATGTTCTCTTTCTACCAATGGTTTGCACACAGTGGCACCATCCAATGATAACATGAATGAATGGCCTCCTACTTGATGAATAAAAGGTTCAAGCTGAAACATTATTATATAAAAAATTTCTACCGAATCAATCAAGTAGAAAAAATTATTGTTAGATTCCATAAAATAATTTTTTCCATTATAAAATTTAATTATTTACCTCTATGTAATCAGCGTGTGAATATTCTTCCATCAGAATGACCCAATACAGGTTAGGGTAATATGTTTTTATTAAATCAAATAAAGGCAGTCCGTGAATACTTATTGATAAGACTTGCTCTTACAAAAATTACTTTTTTTTTTATTAAATAATAAATACAAATTTAAAATACATTTTATAATCACTTTCATTGACAGGTACGATAAAAATAATGTATTTAATGTTACGAGAAGACAAATATATTTAAAATTTTTGAATAAAAATTTCACGTGAAAAATTTATGTACATTTTATTTAATATTAACGTAATTATGGTCAAAAAATATTTTTCAAGTGATACTTTTCTAGATATCATAATTTATTAAATAATTGAAGATAAGAAAAAGATAATTTCCGGGGTCGATTAAATAGATGTTCGTAGTAATTATTATTATTATTATTTTATAATTTTTTTGAATTTGTCATTATCACGAAAATTCGGCAACATTGCTTTTCTATATGAAAATTCAGACTTAAAATCGTTTATATTTGTTATTTTATAGCTTCGTTTTAAATTTTTTTTTTTTTTTTTTTTATTAAACGATGTGTTGCGAAAATAAATTTGTTTTAAAATAAATAAAATTAAATTTTATCAAATGATTTAAAAATCGTTTTAAATATATAAAATAAAATTTTATTATTATTAAAATTAATTTTTTTTTCGAAGTTGATTTATTGTGAATATAATTGATTTTAACCCCAGCTGATGAGTATCATTTCGATTTTTTGAGGAGCAGTACAGAGCCAAAATTCGTCATGGATGTTGTAGGTATGAATGAAGTTTTTAGTATTCCTAAGGATTTGCTGTTTGTGGTACGTTGTCAGCAAAATCCCAATCAATCAACCTAATACATTTAGTTATAGATTTTTAAAAGTGAATATAAATCAAGTGTGCAGAACTGTGCTCTAATCGGTTTTATTAAAAATCAGGACCATCATGGCGGAATTTAATAATTCAAAGCGGTGAAGTCAAAAGATAGAAATACCATTCAACCTCCTCCACACATTTAGTAAAGAAAATTTCACTTTTCTTCTTCCATTCTAAAACGACCTTCCCTCTTCTTCCTCCCCCCCCCTGGAAATAAACAAAAGATATGGTGAAGGAAAAACCGAATTCTACAAGAATATACGACGAAGAAGGGTTCAGACGTCGTGCGGCATGCATATGTGTTAAAAACGAAGACGAAAATGAGGTATGAGATATTTCCACATGTTATACCATAATTCCTTTAAATTTTTTTTTTTTCAAACAGAAATTATATTGTCTTTATTTTATTGGGTTTGTCTTTTTTTATAAAATGAATAAAAAAATGATATTGAACCCCGACAACAATTAGGCAGTTATATAAACGAGTTTTTTCTATTTTTAAACTTAATACCCCGGAGGGCATGATTTTTTTTTCTAAATGGTCGTCATTCACGTCTGTCCTTCATTTGCATACCTTGCACCCTGCAAGGTTATTGCTTCAATTAAACTTGTTACACTTTTATTTTTCATTAAAATTTACTTTTATTAAATGTAATGAAAAAAAAAAAAAAATATGCTTGCATTTTCTTCTTCAATTTTAATAAATATAAAACATTAAAAAAATGATTTGAAATAATCATCTGCATAATTTCTTCGTAGAATCGAATACATTTCATTTTTTTTCTTTTTTTTTTTGAAATAACCATTTTGTATCGGTTTTTAAATTACATTATTATTATTATTAATAATGCATTTGTCAAATTTAAGATATATATATATATATATATGTAAATATTGGGTAATTATTAATTTCAAAAATTTGTTATTTTACTTTAAAACAATATTTGTTTAACAAACGAAAAACATTTAGTTTGGGTAATTACAAAGTAATTACATTAAAATGGCCACAGATTGCTAATTAGTTATTTTATTAATGAGTAAAATTTGGTTTTAAAAACCTGTGGGAAAAAAAAAATGTATTTATTTCCTTAATAATAATAATAATAATACAATCTTACTAACTTGTTCGAAAAAAAGACAAATATTTATTTTTTTTTTTTAATGTTAACAAAAGACATTTTTTAAAAAAGGGTTTTTAATTAAATTTTGCTTATTTTTTATAACACATGATGATGATGATGGAGGGATGAAAATTATGCGGTTAAATTTTATTTTTATTTAAATGAAATATGGAAAAAAAAAAAAAAAAAAAAAAGTGTTCGGAATTGATGAACCAACACGATTAATAATTTTATTCGGAACAATCATTTCAAATTTTTTTTTTTTAGAGGGATAATTATTAAATGTAATTTTTTTTGAAAATTTATATTTATTTGTCTTATTATTAATTTTAAATTTTTAATTTAAAAAATGAAAATGAAAAAGTTGAAAATTTAAAAGTTTCTCTACTCCTTCTTTTAAAATAAAAATTTAAATAAATATAAATGAAACTTTTAGATTAAACGAAGGTTTTTTTTTTTTTTTTGAGGAGGGGGGGAGGGGGTGGGGGTAAATTAACATTTTATCAATTTAATGAAAAAATGCTGTAGGTTATCATAAAATATATTTATTTATTTATTATTATTATTATTATTATTATTATTATTATTATTATTATTATTATTATTATTATTGAATTATTAAAAAAGGAAACGAATCACTTTTTTTTTTTTGTTATAAAAATTGTTTTGATTTTCCTCTACAAGTTTTGTAGCGTTTTGGAAAATCTTTTTTTTTTTCCGATTTCATTTTTCATTTTGTTTTCTCAAATGTGATTTGTGTCAATTTATTAGATTCAAATTAATTTTAATTTCATTTCCAATCAATTCTTTTAAAAAATTAAATATTTTGTGTTCACCGTCAGGGGGGACTCACAAGACAACTGATAAATTTGTAGGGTGCTAAGATTATTTTGGTAGTAATCTTTTTTTTTTTGACATTGATTTCTTTAATTTGCCAAAAAAAAAATAAAAAAATTTACTTGAATTTTGTTTTGAAACGATAAATTTATTACTTATTTTGTTTTTAAAAAAAAAAAACGTTTCATCATAATTAATAAACAATTTTCACGCGAAAAAAAAAAATTTTTTTTTCGTAAAACGTCCTCCCACGCACTTGTTCATTCATTCATTCATTTACATAGAAAACTTTTTTTATAATTATTTATTGGATAAATTTTTTTTGTCCATCCCAAGGTGCTTCTGGTCACGTCCTCCAGGCGTCCCGAACACTGGATTGTACCCGGGGGAGGAGTGGAGCCGGAAGAAGAAGCGAGCGTAACAGCCATACGTGAGGTACTCGAAGAAGCTGGGGTTTTAGGTCAATTAGGAAGATCGTTGGGTGTTTTTGAGGTAAGGGTACGTACGTTTACCTGTACGATATCTAATTATTATTATTATTATTATTATTATTATTTACATTCGATTCGGATAAACATGAATTCAATTAAATCCGTTAAAAATTATTTTATTAGTTCCCTTATTATTATTTCTTCCCCTCAGAAAGGTTTGAAGGTAAAAGGGGGGTGGGGGGAATACCTTTAAAAGTATAATTGCAATTATTATCATTATGTTTTAAAGTAACTTGTTGATTAAATATTACCCGGTTGGTGGAGATCATAATCTGACTTTTCCAAAACAGAATCAAAAAGTAAATTAATTTAAATGTATCACATGTACATTGATTCAATATTGATTGTAATTGAGTAGGAAGAATAGTAATTCTCGGACATTTTTTATTTCGTTGTTGTAGGTTTTACACCCTGTCCCCTTTTGTGTTGCAGAACATGGAGAGGAAACATAGAACCGAGGTCTTCGTTATGGTCGTTAGCGAAGAATTGCCCGAATGGGAAGACTCGCAATCAATCGGTGAGAACCCTTATTCATATTGTATGTAATTCGATGATACATTTTTTATTTATTAATGCTTTTTTAAGGTAAAATAAAGGGAATCGGTGTGACAGGGCAGGGGGCTGACCGTCATGAGCACATTTTCACGAATACTATATAAAAACTCTTAGAATCCGTTTAATTTATTTTTAGATCGTAAAAGAAAATGGTTTACCGTCGAAGAAGCTTTGCATCAATTGGCACAGCACAAACCGGCACAATTAACTTATCTACAATCGATGATTAGTTGTCGAAACGATAAAGTCACATGAAAAACTATTATTATTATTATTATTATTATTATTAATACTATTACTATTACTATTATTATTATTAATAAGAAGTCTTGTTGATTCTTTAATATCCAGTCATTTTACATACATATATACATACCTGAACACGCATACACGTACACAAACATACCTGAAAACAAGGTACATTTACAATACTGTCCTATTATATTGTCGTATACAAACAACAAATCTCGTCCTTTTTAAAATAACATCCTTAAAATTATTATTTTTCGATAATCGTCCCTCCCCTCCCTCCCCTTTTTTTTTTTTGTATTTTTTTTATTTGTAAATATTTTTAAAAAATGATAATAATAATAATAATAATAATAATGATTCGTCATTGCGTCGATGAAATAATAAAAAATTGTGTGCTTGGAAAAATAAGTCAAGCTGAATAAATATGATTGATGATTATTAAATGTAGTAGAACCAAATGATTATTATTTTTTAAAATAAATTATAATTTAATTTATGAACAATTATTATTAGTAATTAATTAATAATTAGTCGGTAGCAGCATTTATTTATTTATTTACTATGACTTCATTTTATCGCTTATTTAAAAACAATTTTTTGTCGTGAGTTTTTTAATAAAAAAAAAAGAAAATTATTTGGGTTAATATTTGGTTCTACAGTACAAACAAACAAACAAACAAACGAAAAAAACATTAAATCTATATACATATTTAATTATTTATTATTATTATTATTATTATTATTATTTGTATTTTTTATTATTATTATTATTATTATTATTAATTTTTGGTTTTTGTACACTTATTATTATTAAAATCCGAATAATTTTTTTTTTGTTGATAAAAATAAAAAAGAAAAAAAAATTATTATCATTATTTAAATTTCTCCACTTATTCTTTTACCTTTATTATTATTATTATTATTATCACCCCACAGTCTTGTATTAAGTGGATTCATTTGTTTTTAAAAAAATTGTGATTTATTATTGATCTTTAATAATCGATTATAATTAATTGTGGTGATGATGATATTAATTTTTTTGTTTTTTTTTTCTGTTTTGTATGCATTTTGGTTTACACAAGTGTTGAATTTTTTTTTTTTTATACATAAAATTTTTTATATATTAATTTGTAATTTATTTAAAACATACATAATTTTTAAAAAAAATGAATTAAAACATTATTATTATGAAAAAATAAATAATATATATATATATAAAATACATTCATTTCATTATTAAATACAAAAAATTCATTATAAATTTGGATATATATATATATTAATATTAAATTTTTTTTTTTTTTTTTTGGCTATGATTTGAATAAAAAAATTATTTTTTTATATAAAAAAAAAGAATATTATTCGAGCTTGACGTTTAATATTGTTAATAAAGTAATAATAATAATTATTATTATAATTATTATTATTATTATATTTAAATAAATAAATATTGAGTATATATTTTTTTTGAATGCCGGCCTAATAGTTAAAAAAAAATACGAATTATTATTATTATTATCATCATCATCGTTTTAAATAATTGATTTGATGTCACAAAAGCTTGATTTTATTATATTTATTATTATTATTATTATTAAAAAAAGAGAAAATTATATATATATATATATATTTTATTTTGCTCTTGTCCCAATTGTCATTATTATTAATATAATTTCTATGTGTAAATTTTATAAGTTGTAAGTTTTGATTTGACAATTTATAATAAATTTATTTGATTTTTTATCATTTAATTTTGAAAAAAAAATATATATATAATTATGTCGGTTAAAATTATTCGATAATTCAAATTATAATTTAAAAATAAAATTCAATTCATTTTTTTTTTTTTTGTGAAGGGAACATATAGCGAATAATTTTTGTTTTTTTTTTTTTTGTAATATTTATATCCGGATTTATTTGAATTTTATTTTTTAATTATTTTATAAA
>NW_002987017.1:94790-107290 GCF_000006295.1 Pediculus humanus corporis
AAATTTAAATTTTTTGCTTTAATTTCTCTCAAACATAAAATTTTAATTTGAATATTTTTTTTTTTTTGTACTATTATTATTTAGAGAAGGATGAAATCGTTACGGACGCAAATTTTTTATTTTTTTAACGGTTACAAAAATTTAATATTTGAAACCAGACTTTACGGCACCTTTTTTTTTTCCTCATAATTTAATTTAATTTTGAATTTGTTTCGCCATTGTTAATAAATATTTTTGTCGGTAATTAAAAAAAATTTATTTATTTATTTAAATTCTATTATCTCATTTTACTAGTTTCTGCTTATTTAAAAGGCCGAATTTATTTATGTATCCTTGTATTAAATCAATATCAATGCCAACCGGTTTTTTCCTTTTTTTCTATCGATAAATTTATTTACCGATTATTATTATTATTTTGCGTTATGTTGTAACTTTATTATTTATATAAAAAAATAAAAACTTGTTTTATAATATACAAAACCTTAGTTTATTAATTTATAGAAAGGAAGAAAATATAAGACAAGGAGTTAGGGCTAAAGCGATCCTACGCGTCATCATGGAATCCAAGGATCATCGCGCGTCCGAAGGTCCTAACTTAGCTTCAATAGTTGTTAACGTCTGGCAGTCTGTCAGACGAAAAAAAATTTGGCAACGTGGCCAACAACACTTTTGTTTATACTATTTGACGATTTGTTGGTGCCAGTATCTGCCCTGGTCTACAAAAACCACTTTATAAATTTCAACTTTACTTTAATTTTTTTTTTTTTTTTTGCTGTCCACACATTTTTTGCCCTAAAAAAAAAAAATAATAATAATAATAACAACAACTTTAAATAACAAATATTAATTAATTAATTAATTTGCCTATAAATCAAATTTAAATTTTTTCATTTGGTTTCGTATATATAATTTCCTAAATTAAAAATAAAATACGTTAGAATCATATACACGTAAATTTTTCTTCCTTTTTCCTCTTTTCTATCTATTAGGATGTATAAATTGACGTAATAATAATAATAATAATATTCCTGAAATTTAAAACAAAAAAAAAAAAAAAATTTGGGATATGCGTGCGTATATACGCACGATTCCAAATTCTAATCCCACGTTATTTCACATGGAAAATTATTAAATGGAATAAAATGGAGGAGAAAATAACTAAATTTTAAGAGTACAGTTTATCCGTGGTAAAATAAATTCATTTTTTTGTTTAATAAAATGCACCGAACGAATTACAAGGCTCAGGTATCAGGTACAAAAAAAAAGTGAATGCAACAATTCTGGCTCAAGGACGTCTGATGGCCAGACATAACTCATTCATCTGGTTTTTTTTTTTTTTTTTTAAATAATACGTAAGAAATATTTTTTTTCAGCATCTTTTCAAAAAAAAACAACATTTTCTTTAATAATAATAATAATAATTTATATTTTTTTATTGAATGAATAAGGAAGAAAAAAAAACAAAGAAAAAAATTATATTTTTACGCACAGGTTAAATAATTTAGCTAAAAATAACGAGAAAATACGTTAAAATAATGTTAGAAGCTCTTAAATTTTTTTTTTTTTTTTGTAAGTATTGATCTGAGATGAAGTTTTGGGGGAACCATTTTGAAAATAAAGATTTAATAATCCCAACTAAAAATTTTAAAGGCAAAATTTAAATTTTCCAAAAGAGAGAGAGAGAAAAAAAAAACTTTACTACACACAATACTTTAATTATAAACTTAACGTACAAAAAATTTTTTTTTTTTTACCATCAAATCTTGTCAATTTTTAAAAAAAAATATTACTATTACTACTATTACTATTACTACTAATAATAATAATATTAATAAAAAAAAAAATACGAAACAAAACCGAAAACGAAAAAAAAAATCAAAATATTAAAAAAAAAAAATTCAAAGCTTTAAACGCTTAACGGTTTTCCTCCAAGAAAAGCGAGTCCTGTTAAAATTTTTTTTTTTCTCCTTTTTTTTTTTTTTTTTTTTTTTTTTTTAAAGGGAGGGAAGTTGGTAGTAGTAAGTGAAAATATTCCAGAACTATGTTAAACTCTGGCTTTTTTTTTTTTTTTTTTTTTTTTTTACTTTTTTTTTTTTTTTTGCAATTCTTTACTTTTTTTTTTTGTTATTGATTTGCGTGTTGAAAATATCCTGGAAAAACTAGGTGCAAAGCTAAGGCAAACATCTGCAGAAAAGGTTTTATTTAAATCCGTCAAGCTTTGAGGGTTTGTCAAAAAATAACTCAATCGATATTATTTTTTTCGTTAGAAATATCGGAAAATAAGAGGTTTCGAAATTTTTCCCGCATTTTTCTGTAAATTTTTAAACGGTTAAAGAATCCTAAATGATTTTGAATCATTGGTATTTTGATTAAAATGATTAAGTTTTTGCTACGACGGAAAATTTTTTTCCCTTTTGAAGAATTTATTTCAGTTATTATTATTAATATAGTTTGTTTTTATTATTACTGTCGATTTTTAGAGAATTTAAAATAATAAATCATATGGTAAATTAAATAAAAATCAAATTTGCAATAAAAAAGGTGACATTTTACAAAAGAAAATTTTATACAAACTTAATGAAGACCCTTGAAAAAAACCGCGTCTGCCCTAATGCACGTGAGACGTCAATGTGGCAACATTGCAGATCACAGTCAAAACTGGGCTTGGGATGATGCGAGTTTATCATTAGAAAACATGAGGTTTATTGTTGGTTATATTGTAAACTATTTTTTTGGTTATGTAAATGTTTTTTTTCGAAATTCGAAATCGAAAGTTATAATGAAATTTAGTGATATTTAAAACAGTTTTATATATATATATATAACAGAGTTTAATTAAAAAGTGTAAATTTAAATTCTTGAACGAAATGAATCGTCCGTTAAACAGTAGGTACTATATATATATAAATTTGTATGAGCCATTTTAATTTGTAAAATATTGAACCTGCATAAAAGACTAGGTTTTAAATTAATTAAAAAAAGGGATTGGGAAAATTGTTAATTATTGAATATCGATGGTAAATAAATTTTTTTTATAATGTATTTCCGCTCGGCCTTCAAATTTCCGTGTTTATGTCTTACGGTGATAATAAGAAACCAACCTTTGATGTTTTTTTTTTTTATATGCGAATAAGTAATAGGGGATTATAATTAATTTGTCAGTTAATTTAGATTATTAACCGAATTTTATATATATATATATAAATTTATTTTTAAACTTAAATTCTATAGTTTACATTCAATAGAATTAAATTTTATTTTATTTTATTTTAAAAATTTCATTAAACCACCATAATACTTATTAAATCTTTCTTTTATGACAGGTTCAAATATTATCGAGTAAAGTTTTTAAAAGTAAAAATTATTTTTTTTTTTTTTTTACAAAAATATATAATTTATAATAAATTTAATTTAGATATATTATATATAATTGTAGTACATTGTTTTATAATTGAAAACTTATTCAAGTTAATAATGTATGTAAGTTTTCTTCGACAAAAAAAAATTTTTATTTTTATTATTATAACATTAAATTCTTTTAAACTTGTTCTCATTATTATTATTTGAATTATCATCATTGTTTAATTGCTAATAATTATATATATATATATATATATTTTAAAAATAGATAAAATCAAATATTTAATTTAGCAACTTAGCTTAAATGACAAATAAATTTTTAAAAATAAATTAATTTATTAAATATTTAAATCGAAAATATTTTATTGTTGTTGTTGTCGTTTTTGTATTTTTAATTTTTTGCCCATTTATTATTATTATTATTTCTATTATTATATTAAAAAATTTTGTTTTTGTGAAATAAAATTGAAAATTTTAAAAACTAAATAGATGTTGTGTATTTGTAAAATTAATTATATATATATACACTGTTGCATTTCTTTGAGCAGATAAAATTTAGGGAAGCCCTAAAATTAAAGGAAGATGAGCACCAGTAATTGTTTTAATATATAAATAAAATCAATATAAATTTTTGGTTTTAAAATTTTTGGTTGTAATTTTGTAATTAAGAGTCTTTTATGTTATTTATGTTATGTTTAAAAAGTATTTTTTGTTGTTAAAAATTCTCTCCATTTATAATAACAATAAAAAATTGAAAATTTTGTTTAAAAAAAAAAAAAAAATTTTGTAAAACAAATAACAAAAAAAAAAAAATTATAATAACATTATAATTTATATATATAGAGATGAATGTAAATTCAAAAAGATTTTTTTTTGTATGTGAACGTTTTCGCGCGCATTTATCAAGTTTAAAAAAAAAAATAATAATAATAATAACTTGTTTTGAGAGAGAAAGAGAGAGGAAAAAAAAAAAAAAAAAACTTTGTGAGGAGTTTTTGTTTTAGAAAAAAAAGAAATAATAAAATTTAATTTAATTTTTTATTTTTTTTCTCAACGCGGTATTAATTGTTTTGAAAATTGGTAAAATTTGATATATAAATTATTATTATTATTATTTTTTATAAATACAAAATAATTTTAATAATTTTTAGTTAGCTTATTTAAGATTGAAAAAAAAAAAAATTTTCATTTAGCTGTTAACTGTACGTACTGCAGTATAATAATTAAATTTTTCTTACAATAATAATAATAATAATTTTTTTGTTAAAACAATTTATTGTCAAATCGTGAAAAAATTTAAATTTTATTGCAACCCCCCAAAAAATATTAATAATAATAATAATAATTTAGAAATTATATATATTTATATTTTAAATTTTAATTAAAAATAATCTCGTAAAGAAAAGATTTTTTGTTTGTTTTGTTTTTGTCAGTTTTATATATATAAATTATATAAAGGTATAAAATAATGATAATGAATATTCAACCATTTTCTGGACTATTTTATAGTTTTTTATTTCAGGTAAATGTTAGGAGGCCCGGGTCTCAGTTCAGTTTTTTCTGATGACCCATTGAGAAATTGTTGTAGTTTTAGCCGGTCAAAAGTCCTTTAAGTGACTTGAGAGAAATCGTGGGACCCTTGAGAAGGTATGAGGACGATCCACGAACACAATGGCGATCAATTTCTCCGCCGCATCATTTGCAGCATGCCTGGCTGGATTCAAAGTCCCAAGGCAGATCATGTACTGCATTGCTCAAGGTATGTCGTCGTCTCACAACCTTTTTCTCTACAAATTTCCTGTTTTTTTGTCGAATTTACACCAAAAGGAAATAATTATTATTTTAAAAAAAAATTGATTTCCTCTTTCATTTTTTTTTTTAGATCCAAATGCACCTTATGTCTTTTATAAAGACGGCATGGATCGAAGTCAACAAGTATCAGCGCAATGGGGAGCAAACGTTCCTCAGCAACAGCATTCGATGGGAGAAGTAAGATACTCTCCACATGTACAAATACCAGCTCATCAATCCCAACAACAGTCAGCCCCTCCGCCACCCACCCAATCATCTTCTTCACAACAACAACAACAACAGTCTCGACAATCTCAATCTCAACAACCTCCATCGCAGCATCCCTCTCAATCGTCCTCCTCTCATCAATCGCAACAAAACAACAACGGAGGATCATCGAACACGTCAAGTCCCCCGACCGTTCAAAAGGGTTCCGGAAACGATGGGGAACCGACGAGCGGTGCGCGAAATCACACGAATATAATGACTTCTCCGGTACCTAGTCCTTTTGTGGGTGCTCAACAGCAGAATGAAAATCAAATGAGTCGCGTGGATGATGACGTTTCCGTATCGGTACCGCAGCAGCAAAATAGTCCCAAAGACGGACATGTTAACTGTGATAATCAAGTTCCTAACGTGGAACACAGAGTGTGCTTTCCAGGGCAAAATCCTCACGTTCAACCCCCTCAGGTAAAGATTTTTGATTTTTTTTAAACGCTTTCTTTATGAAAGGGGAACCCCCCCCACCCCCGATCACAAGTAGTGTAAAATAATGTGTTTTTTATTGTTTTCGTTTCATTAGTTATCGTGAGTATCAAAAGTACTAATAATTCAAATTTTAATTTTAAGCAGTAAAACTTTTTAAATTTAAGGAACAGAGCGCCATATTAAAGCGCGTAATTTAATTTAATAAAATGTTCGTTCCTTCCTACTGTATAATTTATTCAGATATTCGTTGCTTTTTTTTTTTTGAATTGTAAAAAAAAAAAAAAAAAAAAAAAAAAAAAAAAAAATTTTGGGGGCTGTAACGAATTTTTTTTTTTTTTTCTTATTGGTTTTGTTGTTTTTATGAATTCATTTGATACTTCTTGATTAGGTTATTTGTAACGAAAAAGGTTATTATTCGAAAATCAAAAGGTAATTACGTATTTTTTTTTTTTTCCTAAAAGAGTTTTTCTCCACTTTAAAAATAATAATAATAATAATGATTAGTTTTATATTGTAATTGTTAATTTTTTTTTAACACGGATTCGCGCAGTTAATAAAAATAAAAAAAAAAATTTTTTTTCTCTTCACGAATTATCATAACAATTTCAGATTCAAACGGATTTGAACGGAGGCAATGCTGCTTACTATCGTCCCGGACCAATGTTAACTCCAGGTAGCTTTATGCATTATCTAAAGCAACCTGGTTCTGGGGTCATGATTATGGGCGAAGCCTTGGGCGAAGCAGGATATAATGGTGTCTTAAACGATATGAGAGTGAGTTCGGAAGGGGGACAAAATCAGGGGAAGCACAAATCAAGCACTGATCTCAGACTATTTAAGTGTTTATCATGTGGTAAAGACTTTAAGCAAAAATCAACGTTGCTCCAGCACGAGCGAATACACACGGATTCGAGGCCCTACGGTTGTCCGGACTGTGGGAAACGTTTCAGGCAGCAGAGTCATCTCACGCAGCACATTCGGATTCACGCGAACGAAAAACCGTTTGCGTGCATATATTGCGACCGAACGTTCAGGCAGCGAGCCATATTGAACCAGCATCTCCGAATCCACAGCGGTGAGAAGCCATTCATCTGTGCGGAGTGCGGGAAAACTTTCCGCCAGAAAGCAATTCTCAATCAACACATCCGCACACATCAAGGCGAGCGTTCTCCCTATTGCAGAGAGAGTCCCATTTCACTTCCCGATCCGGATCTCCATGTGGGAATGAATTCCAATCCATCCGACCTGTCAAAGTTTCGAATGTCTCTTGCCGGTTTCCTGTCCCGAGTTTCACGTAAAAAAAAACGAAAATCAAAATACGAACATGTTGAAACGAGTCCCGCCGACGTTCCTCTTGGCACCGTATCCGATTAAATAAATACCCCCCTACAGTTTGTGCAACATGAATTTTTTTTTTTTTTCTTCTACTTCTTCTTCTTCTTCTTCTTCTTCTTCTTCTGCTTCTCGTTAGGAATATACCACAATAAAATATATATATATATATATAAGTAAAAAAAAAAAAAAAAAAAAAATAGTAAATGTGTACATATTTTCAGTATTAAAAATAATAATAATAATAATAATAATAAGTACGTAATAAGAAAAGTATAAAATTTTATAAATTTATACTTAATTCATAATATTTGATCAGTATTTTTTTTATATACGAAGAATTAATAAGTGGAAATTTATTTTTATGAGGAAAAAAGGAAAAAAAAAAAAAACGGAAAAATATATATATATACATATTGTAAATTTAAAGGTACGGATAAACATTAAAAAAAAAAAAAAAAAAAATTTTCACCAGCATTTTATTTTTTTCTTTCTTTATATATATATATTGTATGAAGTTTGAAAAATAATTATTATCATTATTATTATAGTTAATTTATAAATTTTCTAAAAATTAAGGTTCTATTTTGTTTAGTATATATATATATATATATATATATATATAAACCCTCATCTTTTTTTTTTTTTTATGGTTGTTGATTTTTATATAATTTTTTTTATTTATTATTATTATTATTATTATTATTATTATTATATAAAAAGTTGCCACGAATTTTTAATTTTTATTTTTATTATTTAATAATTTAATTTTGCAGTATGATGGTGTATTATTATTAATTCTTAAAAAAAAAATTAAATAAAAAAATTGAATGTAAATATCTTAAAATAATTTTTCAAACTTCAAATTTTTTAAAATAAATTAAAATTAAATTGAGAAAATTTTTTTATTAATTATTAAATTAATTTTTTTTAAAAAAGAATAAATTGAACGTACAAATTAATGAAATTTATTGATATTATTATTATTATTGTTCTCCGCCAAAAAAAAAAAATTTAAAATGAAAGAGAACAAATCATGTCTTCGATTAAATAAAAGTATAAATTTTTGAGGGGGGGGGGGGGGGCTAAAAATAATTATTAAAAAAAAAAAAAATTGAATTAATTTTTTTTTTGTTGTTTTTGACAATTAGGACAATTTAAAAAAAATTTATTGTATATTATTATATATATATATATATATATATATATATATATATATATATATATATATATATATATGCAAAAAGAAATATTATTCGTTTTGAAATATTTTTTTATTTTACATACGTTATAGATGATGATGATGATGATGTTTATTCTGCTGTACATACATAAAAAACCCTGTTAAAAAAATATAAATAAAAAATTTATTATTATTATTATTATTATTATTATTAAATAATTATATTAAAATGCTGGAACAATATAGTTAATTATATTTTTATGAAATGATGATAAAATTTAAAAGATAAGTAATACGTAATGAAAAAAATATTAGTTTAGGAATTTTTTTTTTTTTTTTTTTGCTTATGTCTTCGCATTGTTTTTTTTTTTTTTTTTATTGTAAATTATTATTATTATTATTATTATTATTATTTTAACAGACATACAAAAATTATATAAAAAAAAAAAAAAAATTAAAATAGGCATTTTTTTTTTCTTTCAAATAAAGCAGAATTATAGGCTATTTTTAAAAAGGAATACAGATTATACTATTTTATTATTATTATTATTATTATTATTATTTAAACAATCAGGATCTTATTTATGTAGGTTATAATTTATTATAAAAATAAAATAATTAAAAGTTTTATACGCGTTCGTGCCATATAATTAAAAAAAAAAAAAATTTTTTTTATATAATTATTTTAAAATTTGGGTGCCATTTTTTATTATTTAAATCACCTGATTTTAATTCTCATAAGCTAATTATTGTGATATTATATTGATTATTCATTTACAGAATCCCCTGATAGAGTGAGAGAGAGAGAGAGAGAGAGAGAGAGAAAATTATATTAATATATAATTACTTAATTTTAGTTGCACATACTGCCTCCTCCTCCTCCTCCTCCCCCTCCTTCATGTTTCATTTTTTCTAAACTTGAATGTTTTTTTTTTTTTAAACAATTATATTATTTTAAATGCGCTCATCTTCCTTTGTTATTGAAAGCTCTTGTTGTAATAAACAAAAAAAATAAAAAAATAAATTTTAAATCGTGATAATGATGATTAAAAATTTTAATAAATTGTATAAAAAAAATTATTTAATTATTGAAAAAAAAAAAAAAAAAAAAATTTATTTATTTTTAAATTTAAAATATTGCAAAAAAAAAAAAAATAGAAATTGTTTAAGAGCTTTCTTTAAACAAATTAAGAGACCTTGAAATGTGCTTAATTCTCATAATTAATAATTATCAGCATCAAATTTTGACACGTATAATACACGTGTGTTTTAAAGAGTTTATTAAAAATAAAATTATAAATATTATAAGAAAATAATTAATAAGAAAAATTATTTTGTTGAATTTTAATTTAATTTAATTTAATTAATTGAACATAAAAATTTAAATGACAATTTTTTATATATATATATATATTTAAATGGTATACATGTTTAATGTTTTTTTTTTTTTTTATATATTTAAAAAAAATTTAAATTTAATTTGAATTTAATATTTATTCGGATGATATATTTATATATATATACGTGTTATGCAAAATTTTATGCTGGTAAAATGTTTTATTTTTAATTTTTAATTTAATTTTATTTAATTTTTTTAATTTTTTTTTTTTTTTTTTTTAATGATAGCATGTCCTAACGTTTTGCTTTAACGTTAATTAATTAATTAATTAATTAATTAATATTTCGAGTAGATACAAAACATAAGTGTTGGATAAAGTTTTACTTGAGTACTTTTTACCCCATGATTATTATTATTATTATTACTTCTTGTCAATAAAAATTGCCGAAAAAAAAATTAATTAATTAATAAGTGTCAAATTGATTTTGTTGTTTGTTTCTCGAGAGTATTAATGGTTATAATATCTCGAAAGGGATGTGGATACATAAATTATTTTTAAAAAAAAAAATAAATAAATAAATAAATACTCGCTGGTGATACGTTTACCACACATATACGTAATTTATACACTTAAAATTTTTTATAGTTGATAGATGTATAATTATTAATATTATTATTATTATTATTATTATTATTATTATTCTAAGACACTAAGAGGTGATAGATTTATAGTCTGATTTAAAAATTATTATTATTATTATTATTATTATTATTTTTTTTTTGTGTTGTTGGAAGGATTGGCACAAGATCTCCCAGATTGGCCAAAAATTGATTGGTTCGATTTTAATTGATATTTTTTTATTTAAAAAAATTAATTAATTAATAAATATTAAAAGAAAAGAAATTGATTATTTTATATTTAATTTGCAAATTGCATGCTTAGAGCAGGTCGTGCTTGCAGTCATCTAGAGTTATTATTATTATTATTATTATTATTATTTGTAGCGTTTTTAATTTTTCATAGCTTGTCTTATATATTTATATAGATTTTAATATGCTCGTTATCATACATATATATATTTAAATATTTTATTCAAATCAACCAATCAGAGCCATTTGAGCTGGGGGTCACTCGTTCAGTCCGTCCTAGTGACTGCAAGAGTAGTTTTGTTGGCAATATTTATTTATGTAGTCATGTTTTATGACTAAATTGTTATGGCAATATTTTTTTTAAATTTTTTGAATTGGTGTTTCATCAATAAAAAAAAATGCCTGCAAAACTGCGCCTGCTCTGAGCGAGATCCTTTCCTTCATTTCTTTACAAAAAAAAATTTAAAAAAAGTTTAATGATAGATATTCTGAAACTGTTGCGTTTCCAATAAGAATTTTAATTTGCTCATTTTTTAGTTGAATTTATTAACACTTTAAGAGATTGCTCAGGTCTTATACCGTTAATCAGAATGTGTAGTGTCTTGTAAAATAATGGCGGAGGTTAAATCGATTCAGTTCTAAAAAATTGTTAGTTAAAAAGTCAGGGTATTAAGTTATCACACTTATAATAGAAAATTAAAATGAATGATGGCCTTTTTAATATATTTTTAAAAAATTTTATCACCGGACCAAAATGACTGAGTAATTTTGTGTTTTTATTTTTTATTTTTAAAACAGATGTGAGCCCTCATCTTATATTCAAAAATGGAATGAATCCAACTTTATGGCCCCAAGATGTTCCTTATCCAGAAGATGGAGACAAGGAAGGAGATTTTGACGAAACATCATCGCAAAGAAACGGTCGATTTTCTCCCGAGAGCCTTCACTATCCAGCTTATTATAAAGACTCGAAAGGAGTGATACACCCGGCTTTCGGTACCGGTGCGTTTGGATTTTCAAAAAACGGTAAAATTCCAGACCTCATACAACAAGGAAGAATGGCGGGAATGCCGTTGTACGTTCGATGTCCGATTTGTCAAAAAGAATTCAAACAAAAATCCACGCTCCTTCAACACGGTTGCATACACATAGAGTCTCGGCCCTACCCGTGCGGAGAGTGTGGAAAACGTTTTCGGCAACAATCGCATCTCACGCAACACATTCGGATACACACAAACGAGAAACCATATCCGTGCGTGTATTGCGGTCGGACTTTTAGACAGAGAACTATATTGAATCAACATTTACGAATACACACGGGACAAAAACCTTATAAATGTGCTCATTGCGGTAAAGACTTTCGGCAAAAAGCAATACTCGATCAACACACGCGAACTCACCAGGGTGAACGTCCTTTTTGTTGTCCCATGTTGAATTGCAGGAGGAGGTTTGGTAACGAGTCAGAAGTCAAAAAACACATCGACAACCACATGAACTCGTTATCGAAACAGCGGAAAAGTTCATCCGTAGATGGAAAACACTCATCTCTCATGGGTCCACCTTCTATTTTGGGTCGTCCACCGTCGTCGTTCATAAAACCGGAACTGTATTTTCCACAGTGTTACACTCCTGCATTTAACGCTGTCGCACAATTTGCTTCGGCTTCGCCCAACAGCGACTTCAAACCGCCTGCAATACAAGCTCAGTGACTAATGGCCCCCGTGGGTCCCTTCGCGCAAAATGAAAATTTCAAACATTCTCTGACATCATCATCCGAAGGATCATCGATCAATGCTTCAAATGTTTAAATGATTTTAAAAAAAATTTTAAATCATTTTAATTAATAATTGGCAGCATTGATCGAAATTTTTTTTTTTTTTCAGAGTTACAAAATTAAATAAAATGACTTTTATTCGG
>NW_002987017.1:110496-128418 GCF_000006295.1 Pediculus humanus corporis
TATTTAGTAATTATGTAAAATAAAAAATGAAAAGTTTTACAAAACATCAAACGATAATAATAAAAATTCTTTTATATTTTTCTTAGAAAACAATATTAATTTAACAAAAATTGAATTTTATTAAATATTAAATTTAACAGAATATATAATAAATATATATATGTAAAAATTATAATTTAAATAATCAATTTATTCTACAGTTGCTTCTTTTTTAAGTTGCCATTTTGACGAATTCAATTTTTCAAATGTCGTTTCATTTTGTAAAATGTTAACTTTTATAAAAGATAATGTGAGTAGAAATGAAATTGCTAAATCTTCTTTCTTTACATCATTTGAAACAATGTATGATTCAATACACTTTGGTGGTATTTGAATTGTGAAATTATCATTAGAACATTTATCTGTTAATGTTTTTATGTAATTATGCATTTCTAATTCTTTTATAATACTATTAACAGCATTACTGGATGATGTTCTATCATTTCCAATTAACAAACTAAATAAATGGTTGATGACGCTTTGTTTTTGAAAAAAAACTTTTTCTTCCAAATCGAATTCTAAAATGAATGATAAAATAATCGATAATGTAAATGAAAGAGAATTGTAAAAGCTACATTGATTTACCTTTGTTAATTCCATTTAATAATACTATAAGCATGGATGATAAATGAATTTCATTTATTTTATTATGTAATTCTTTTCCTCTTATAGAAAATGTTTCCATTACATACAAGTCAGAATCTGGTAAAGACAAATTAAAATTGTAAGCCTAGATAAAAAAAAAAAAATTTGGTGAGAAAAATTTTTAAAATTTTTACATTTTATTTATGTATATTATAACCTAAAACTAACCAATTTTAAAACTTCTGATTCATTTAATTTTGATCTGAAATTGTCTGGAAAAGGTTTTGAATTCCATTCCAAAACATTCATGTTTGGAAGTAGAGACACTTTCATCCAGGTAACATGTTTTAACCCTAATGATATGCCAGTAATTGTTGTTATTTTCTACAATTATAAAAATTCAGTTAAATGTTTATAAATTACTAATTAATGGTGTTTGTTTGTTTGTTTTAAATTAATTTTATTTGTTTTATATATTTTTACTTGTATATGGAAAAATTTTAATACAACAGCTAGTTTCGAAAAGCTTAACATTTTACAAAAAGTCGGTTTGTAATTATTATTAAATCTATAATTTAAAAAAAATCATTAACCTAAACTTACACTAATTCTTTCTGATGTCAACTTTGGAATTATTAATGATTTTTTCTGTTTACTCAATTTCAAATAATTTTTTTGAGCACAGTTAAAGCTAGCATTTGTTGTAATAAATCTTTTTGGTAAAATTAATTTCTTTTGATGAATTTCTTTAGAATTTAATGCAGTTAAAATGTTAGGTGAATGCGAATTTCTGAAATAATAAAATTTATTCATAAAGTTAATAGAAAATTAAATAAAAATTAAAACGATTAAATAAAAAATTTATAAACTTGCTTAATAATTTTCAATTTATTCATGTTATTAAAAATTTTTGACTCTTCCCTTTGGGCAACATTAATATCTATATATATATTATAAAAGAAATTTTAAATGACAGCTTTAATATTCGAATTCGTAAATATTGATCAGGCTTTTAAATTACTAAAAATATAAATTTTTTTAGAGTTTATCAAGTTTTTTATTAAAAACATTTTATTAAATTTGTAAATACGACGATTCGTACATTTTTTTATTATTTTTTTAAAATTTAAGCTTATAATTTCTGCCTGTAGAGGACTCTGCAGTTGTTAAAAGAAAAAAATTATAATTGTAAAACTGCAGATAGCACTACTTTACATTATTTTTGACTACATGTTGCTGTTGACAAAAAAAAAAGTAGTAATAATAATAATAAAACGTTTTTATTTTATGTGATAAATAAACTTAAGTTATGATTTATTTAATTCAAAATATTTAAAAAAAATGGTGTTTTATAATGTTGTTCATCTATGATGCAGGTACGTCACACGCTTCATTTCATAATTTTTATTTATAATATCAAAATATTATTTGCCATTGGTCGGCCATTTGCCGCATATGTATATATGGGTAAGTACAGCGTTATGAAATATCTATGCCTTTCCCTTAATTTAAGTCTACTTCCGTTTATGATTTTTTATTTTGTTTCGAAACTATTTATTCGTTAAATTAAAAAAAAAAAACTATGCTTTGTTATAAACAAAATATTAAATTTATCATATTTTAATAATTTTATACATAAATCATAATTTTAAAAAAACAATTTATAACTTAGTTTATCTTCAGTTATAAAAATGAATTAATTTAAATTAAATTTTAATCAGTAGCTTATTAAAAAATTATTAATTATATCTTATGAAAAATTAAATTTTTTAAAATTATTAATTACTAATTACTCAGACGAATATTGATAATCAATATTTTACAGTTTTTTTTTTTTTTTGCATGAAAAATACATTGATTTTTTAAATAAAAGGATCCATTGACAATGTTCAACATTTTAATAAATGAATTTTCTTATTGATAGGTAGACATTTTTAAATATTACACATATTGTTATTTTTAAACAAATTTTAGAGTAAAAGACCATATTTACTTTATGAAATATAATAATTTACTTTAAACAATTAATTTAAATAATAAAAAATTGCTGTTTGTCTGTTTTAAACATAATGTTTTTTTTTTTTTTGACTTTCATAAAGTCTAATATTTCACATGATTTGATTGTGGCATAGAGTAATAAATAATGGGGAAAAAAATTTCATATAATTATATTATATGTATATATTTATATATATGTGCATATATTTATTTTATAGTATTAATACTAATAGTTTATAATCTGATTAATTAGTTTAATACTTAGTATTTGATTGCTTAGTTAGTTCTGTATGATAATGATGTCAAACAGTCAAGTTGGTTTCAAAAAATAAAAAGGTGGGAAAGCAGTTGAATAAGCTATAAATATAATTAGGAAGCATAAAAAAGTGTATATTATATTGTCTTATATTACTACATCACTATAATTTTTGCTAGTGTCAATAGTTCTTTCTTAAATTTAACTTGCATAATGATTAATTGGTTATTACAGTAAATCATACATTTAAGTTTGATTAATGCAAAAAAAAAAAGTTGAGAAAACAAAATAAACTGCAAATACAAAATGCTAAGCTATATTCTAATTTGAAAATGTTTAAAATTAATTTAGTTTGTAGTAGCAAACATATTTTGCTACCGTTAACAAATATTTCTGCTGCCACGTTTTTTTTTAAGATTTATGATTAATTTAATTTTAACTGTATGAGTCATATCATATTTATTGACTGTAAAAAAAGGGTTTTTTTTTTTTTTTTTTACTCTTTTAGTTGAAAGTACTTTCATTTCCAAAAAAAAGAAATTTAGTATAATTTTGTCTCCATTTGTTTTTTGTACATCTTTTTTTTTATTGTATGAGTGATGCTCTTTAGAGTACTTATGTTCTATTCTAAAAATAAAGTTTTAAGGAGTGGCAGGCAGGGCATATAAAATTATTCAAAAGTTAAAAAAAAAAAATTATTATTTCAAACAAAAAATAAACAATAAATGGGGGGGAGGGGGAAATGGTTGTACTGAAGGTATAGCCTTAAGTAAAAAATTATACTTTTTATATTTTATAATTTTTATTGTTTAAATATGTCATAGATATACTAATAACAAGGAAACTGTTTTTTATGAGTCAAACAACCAATGGGGTTTTACCGTTTTGCACATGCGCAGTAGTCGTGTACGACCACGTTATTTGTAAAGGATAGTTGCATTCGCCAATAATATTTCTCGAAGTCTGAAATCGCTTAAAAGTATCAGCTTGACTAGTGACTCCACTTGCTACATTAATAAATAAAACCTATTCAATGGCCAAGCAATTAACAATCTTATTTACAAACCTTAAACGACCTTTTCGCTTTTAGCTATACGCGGTGTAGGAGGCGTTACTTGTATGATTCTTAATTTCTGACAGCGGCCATATTGAATAACCTTTGTGTTATCGATCCATCGGTTGACTTATGTCTCCTTGACAACGTATATATGTATGGTAAGTGTTTAAGTCTGGCACAAACGTCCGTAGTATTTCAGGCCCAATACATTTTAGTTAAAAAAAAATTTAAAAAAAAAAAAAAAAAATGCTTTTCATTTCTACAATCCGTTTTTTTTTTTTTTTTTTTTTTTTTTTTTTCCCATTTGAAGGGAGCACCACCTTACCTTTTAAAATTTTTTTTGTTTTTGTTTTTTGGTTCCGGAATAAGCACTCTGATTTCAAATATTGTTTCAATTACTTGTTCTTTTTTTTTTGCTGTTTATCAAAAGGCTTGATTTAAAATTTTATTATTAATTATTTTTTTTTTAAATAATAATTGAGAAAATCATTATTATTTGTCATTTGGTTAATCGTTAGTTCGAAATTTTTTTTCGATGCCGTGAAGCTTTGCTCTCTATATACTCTGCCTGAGTATGTGGTCCGAGCCGGAAGAGGGTCAAGTTTGACGCATGCGCAGTTTGAATTTATATATTTTGTAGTCAAGAGTTGCCAGTTTTCTATGTTTTATGAATTCTGGCGTCTACATTTTATGACGTTATGCGCGGATATCGTAGCCTGCATAAGTAATAAAAAAAAAAATTTTTGAAATCGTTTTTTTTATTTATTTAACATGAGTTCATTAAATATATATAGTGTCTTACTCTAGTATTAATTTGTGCAGTTTGTTGTTTCCGTTGTACGATTTGGCAATATAGCCCCGTATTATTATTATTATTATTATTATTTTTCCCCGTTCGGTATCCTAAGAAAAATCCACAGAGCCAGAGAGTGAAATTTTTATTACATACGAGACCAGTTGTTGCCTGTTTAGGTGATTTACACAGCATAGATACCATGTTTCGTTGTTATGGGTTATAGGGTTTCGTTGACAAAGCATCATTTCTCATTTAATTGGTGAGTTTTAAATTAGTATAACGAGTTATTTTAGTCATCGATTTCTGAAGTGTGCATCCCATCCCACCCCCACCCCCCCCCGCTTAAAAATAAACATGCTATCCTACGGTATCGGTTGAAGGTCTACTATTTGCTGTCATCGATTTTTCTCGGGATGTGTTCAAGTTGTATTACAGACAGGCCAAGTATGTTGCATACCTCCTTCATTTTTAAATTTTGAGATATTTAGATTTCCGTACCAAGATCAATAACATTTCAAGGTCTCTTTCCCTTCTTATTTTTCACGCACATAAAATGTTTACACACCGCTGTGGCGAGCGCGAAATTTATTTTTCATATTCGAAGTAAAGTTTTTTATGCTCCTCTTATGTAATTTTAAATATATTTTTGAAAAAAAAAAATAGAACATCGTAGACAAATGAATAAAAAAAAAAAAATTTAAACATTTTAAGTTAAAATTAATATTTGTCAAGCTACGCATACGAATTTTTTTTTTAACGGTTTTTTTTTATACGTGTATGTTTTCGTTACATTTTAGGTTTGGCCGAGTGCAGGATAGTATTCGATGGAAATGAAATGGACGATTGTTAAACGTTGTTTTGAAAGAAAAAGGAAGAAACGATAAAGAATACCCGAATCAAAAAAATTTTAAACGGTTATTTACATCGATATCCGGTAATGCAATCCGGAAACGTTGAAAATTTTGTGAAAGTGTTGAAACATTTTAAAAAAAAATAAATATAATATTTTAGGGAAAGGGAAAATGAAAGAAAATATAGTTGTCAAGTGTGAAACGGCGGAAGAAAAGGTTGATTTTCCCGCTGCCACCGCGAACGGATGTGAAATCAAAGAAAATTTCAACAGCAACAATTCGGTCGTCGATGGTAGTGGTAGTAGTAGTGGTGGTAGTAGTGGTGGTAGTAGTACGGAACCTGAAAATTCGATTGATGTCGAAATGATTTCGGATACCAAAAAAAAAAATAGTGGCGAATCGAACAATAACGATTTAAACGATGAAAAAATTAAAAACAAAGTTAACGGGAGTGACGAAATAATAGAAGAAGAAGAAGAAGAAATCGAAAATGTCGAAACGACGTCTAAAATAGAAAATGAAAAATTATGTGATACTATTATAGATTTAGAAAATGATTTGACCGCGTCGTCGGACAAAAGTTCAGAGGTGGTGATGAAGTTAAATAATGAAAACTCGCGCGAAGACGAAGTGAAAAATGATGAAAGGACGTCGAAAAAAGATGGCGACGAAAACAAAGAAAATGAAAAGATTGAAAAAAATAACGAATCCGAAATCGTTCAAATAAAAGACAATCATACCGTTTCGAATGAAAGTTCGACAATGAAAAAGAATAATGAGATGTTGACGGGTTGGTGAATTAAAAAATTAAATTAGGTTTAAGGTTTAAGGTTTAAGGTTTTTTTTTACATAAATAATATTAAATTTAAGATGAAAATGATTTTCTTTCGCAGAGAAATGTGAAAAAAACGCAACGCGTAATTTATCAAATTCAAACGACAACGATTCGTCTACGAAACCGTGTCGGGGGGATACTCAAAAGGAAGAGGAGAAGGAGGAGGAGGCAGCAGGATTAGAAAAAGAAGCGGAAATAAATTTGATAGAAGAAGATGACGTGGCGGAGGTGATAGAGTGCGATGCGAAAAAACCAATAGTGAGTAAAGACGATGTGAAAAATAGGACAACTGAACAAATTGAAAAAGAAAATTCTGAAAAAGAGAAGACCAAAGAAAAGACTGAAACGGATCAAAAGGTTCGTTTTAATTTACGGAAAAGATCACGGTTGAATAGTTACGTTAGTTCAAAGAAGAAAAAAACGGGAGGAGGAGGAGGAGGAGAGTGCGTTCAGGAACGAGCGGAAACGGATGAAAATTCTAGTCTTGGCACCAATGAAAAATCTCATTCACGGATTTCCTCCGATGGTAAGTTTTACATCCGGTTTGATTCTTTTGTTCTCTAAAGGTGTAATTAGTTAACGTCGAACATAATTTTTCTTTTTAGAAACAAAAAATATTAATAATGATATTGATATAAATAATCATAGCGATTCATTCCACTTGAAAAATGTTAAAAAACAAAAAATTGATAATCGAGAAAAAGAGACTGTACTACCATCATCGTTTTTAAACACACTGAGAGGTACTTTGAAAAATTTAACACGGAACGATTTAGAAGAATTAATTGTTCAGAAATTATGCGAGGTCATAACCGAAAGGAGCGTCGTTGGAGAATTACGTCGAAGAACGCAAGTTTTGGAAGAAGATCAAGAAAAGTAATTTATATATTTATATGCAAAGCCAAAGTATTAGAAAATTCCCCCCCACCACGCCCCACCCCCACCCCCCGATATTATTGGTACAGATTTAAAAAAAAAAAAAAAAAAATTTTTTCCCAGGTGGAAAGCGAAAGCACAATCACTGACTAAACAAATCAAAGAAATGGAAATGATAATGAGAAAGTATTTAAACGAAGTACAAAAACAAACAAAAGCAGGTTCCGACCATCAACTCATCGTACCTCTTCGCGTGACCAGGTCCGTCGGGTTACAGGTTTCATTTTTATCAAATGTAAGTTACACCAATGCAATTTTCTTTTTGTGTGTGTGTTAAAAAAGTTGCCAAGGAGAGAAACAAAAAACAAAAAAATGCTTTTTCAGTCAAACAAAGTATCATCCAAAGGGACAAATGCTGCAGGAGCAGGAACTAATCTTACCGACGGTGGAATCAGCGAAATGTCTCCCAATTTAATTAATAATAATAATAATAATAATAATAATAATAGTAATAGTAAAAATTCAAGGTTAACTCCGCAGAAAGTTCAAGTAAAACAAAATGGTTCTTCTCTCAATCAGTCTCAAATGTAAAATTATTAAATACAAATTCATCATCATTATTATTATTTTTAATTTTTTTATTAAATGTAAATGTAATTGATGGTAAATATTGAAAATGAAAATTTTATAATAGCAAAAGAATAAACCGGGATCGTCGACTCAGGGATTTTCCGCGTCTCCATCGGCCGTGACCACGCCGACGCAGTATAAAAAAAAATCAAACGTTTCAAGATCGGAAAGTAATTCTTCTTTGCTTTTACCATCCGCCATTACCTATCAAAATAATAATAATAATAATAATAATAAAGGAAACAATACGAACGCGGTAAGAATTGAAGTTGACAAACGTCGTTATCATTATTATTATTATTATTATTAATTTCTCCAACGGTTTTTAAATTTTTTTTTTTTTTTAAATAATTTTTTTTAGGTGTCGAAATCAAATTCGAAAGTAAATTCATCTTTGCAAACTTTACTTCAGAGTCAACAAAATAATAATAATTCAAAAATAATAGATCTTACGGAGGATGATGATCGACAGGTTCCGCCATTTGGTAAATTTTAAAAAAAAAATGCTTATCAACGGAACGTGTGAAGATTTTATTATTATTATTATTATTTTTCATTTCAGTGGATGCTTCGGGACTCGTTAAAGTAGTAAATTATCCTCTTCGGGTAATTGTTTTTAATTTTTATGTCGATGTATCGGTTCCGAGACTATCAGGGATGATAATAATTGTTTTTTTTTGTTCTTGCAGCCTCAGGTACCTCCGAACAATAATAGGTACACGTACATTTTACCTAATTCGAATATTACGCCGACGGTCGTTTCCGCTCCGCAAAATCGTCAAGTCCTTTTGGCCGCTTCCGCAGTATGTCCTCCACAATCGAATAATCGTCAGATAATGTCCATGCCGCCGCTGTTGTTCAAAGGCGGAACCGCTCAACAACAACAACCACCACCGCCACCAGGATATCAACCTTCGGTTTTAAATCAATCAAATCACGTGATTCCAGCGAAACTACTAAAGGTGTGCCCTTTAACTTTAACTATGTGACTAAACACATCAGAGGACTTTTAGTAATAAAAAAAAAAAAAAATTTTTTTGTAGCATCCAGCTCCGCTGCCGCAACAGCCGACGGTTACTAATTCAAAATCGAATTCTAAATTATTACCTCCTAGGCCGGCATTAAAGATATCAAGAGTTCAATCGGGTAGGTTTACGGGAAAAACCTAAAAACAAAAAAAAAAAAAAAAAAAAAAAAAGGTATTGTCGGTTTCTCTAACGAATTTAATTTTTTTTCAGGCATAGTACTTTCTTGGAACATGTCTCTCGGTCCGGAACACGCAGCCATATCTAGTTATCAATTGTACGCTTATCAAGAAGGTAGTTCTCCTCCTGCCACGTCACTTTGGAAAAAAGTCGGCGACGTGAAAGCATTACCCTTGCCGATGGCTTGCACGCTGACGCAATTCACGTCGGGTCATAAATATCATTTTGCCGTTCGCGCCGTCGATCAACATTCCCGAGTGGGACCCTTTAGTCTTCCGGGTACCATTGCTCTCGTCAAGTGAAAAACGTAATGTTTTTTTTTCTCTCTTTCTTTTCTTTTCCCTTTTAATTTATCGTTTACCATGTAAGTGCCACAAATAATTTACTTTAATAATTTTAAATCGTATCGATTCGTGCATTCGTTCGAACAAAAAAAATTATTTAAAAAATCCGTTGATGTTTTTTTGTTTTTACGTTTACGTTAAAAAATCTTGGTCTTCCCAATTAATGATAAATAAACGATATAAATGAATTTTACAAGTTATAGGAAAACGTCCAGAAATTTTTTTTTATTGTACATACAGGTATAATAAATATTGTTAATCCAACGGGATAATGCGTGCGTCGTAGACGTAGAAAATTTATGTATAAAACGATTTAAAAAAAAAAAAAAAAATGTTTAACAAGGAAAATTTGTGTTGAAATGTTTAAAAAAAAAAAAAAGAAAAAAGGGGGAAAGTTATTATTAATAATGTTACTTACTCTATGGAAAATTTAAAAAAAAAAAAAAAAAAAATTTTTTTTTTACTTAATCGAAAATAATTTTTTAATTAGGTTCATTTTAAAACTATTTTTTTTTTTTTTTTTTTTTTTTTCAATTTATGATTTTGTTTGTGTTCATTAAGTGAGTTTTTTTAAATTATAATTATTGTAAAATTACATTTATACTTATATGATGATGATGATGATGAAGATATTACATATAAGTAAAATAATAATGATTATACATTGTAATAATTTTATATGGATGAACGATTAGGATGTGATAAAATGCTGTCGATTTTTTTTTTTTTTTAAGTAAAAGCAAATTTTGAAAATAAAAAATGACCACTGAAAGTGGAATGGATAAATTTGAATCGAGTTTTATTGTTAATTTTTATTGTTAATATTTAATTAAATCTTTGTGCCATACTTTTTTTTTTTTTTAAATAAATATAAAAGCGATTTGATTTTTTTGTATTTGTTTGTGAAGTTTAAATGAAGTTTTATGGAATTACGAATGTGAATTTACTATTGAAAATGTGTTTCTAGGTATATCACGAAAAGTAAATTTTGGCGATGATTTAGTGTGGTGATTTAATGAGATCTGTACGATTTACTTTAAACATTTTACCATGGCCAGGTATAATATAATCAGCCATTTCTAATATTTTTCGTCTACTTTCTTCCTGTAATTTTTCATTTTCACTTCCAGCATTTTTCCATAATTCATCCTGTTGTAAATCTTGTTCGCATTCAAATAAATCTCCTGCGACAACAATTTTTTCCTTATTTTTATTTATGACAACAACGGAAACGTGTGCGAGCATGTGACCCGGAGTAGGTACGATTTTAACATAATCATCTATATTATAGGGGCCCTGAGTTTCAAATGAATAATTTTCATAGAAATCTTTATGTGAAATTGTATATCCGACAATGTGAACAGCATCTAAAAATAAATTATTATTTCCACAATGATCGGTGTGACCGTGAGTGGATACAACAAAATTAATATCACTCGGTGTTAATCCATTTGATTCTAATTTATTTAATATTAAATCTTTATCCCACGGTGACATAGTATCAACAATTATGTTTTTATTTCCTTTAATAAGTGTACATGAGCAATTAGCCATTGATCCGCTTGAAGTATTGTAACTATAACCTTCACTTAATACAATCACTTCATAATTGCTCATGTTTTTCCTATAAATATTTTATTTAAAAAATTTTTTAAAAACTAAATTATACAGAAGTTTATAAGTTGGAACATCGATTTTGATAAGTACGTTCAGAAATCTTACCTGTTTTAGTTAAAATGTCATTATGTGATTACAAAGTACCAACTTTAAAAAAAAAAATTGTGGCAGTTATTAAGAAGTAAGTTAATTTCATAAATCAAAGTTTTTTTGTTTTGTAAAAAAAGAATTCTTTTGGAAATTTATTTAATTTATTGGTAAGTAGATTTATTATAAATAATCTTATTATATTTAAAAAAAGATAATATTACTTATTTATTCGATATATGTTTTTGATTTGTATTTTAAAAATGTTTTTTTCTTTTTTTAAATCTAATTTGCTGCCATTTTAAAATTTACTTATGTATTTGCCATTCTTAATATTATTATACTTTTTTGTTATTTTATAAAATATTTAATAACTTTTTGTGTTAAATTTTCAATGTATATATACAAATACAATACATATACATAAAATATAAGAGGAGTGAGGAGAGGGGGGGGGGAGAAATTAGAAAAAAAATTAAATTTGCAATAAAATATATTATAATTTTACAATATATACATATATAGATAGATTACAATTTAATGCTTCCAATATGTTTTTTTTTTTTTTGTGTGTAATTAACTGAGCAAAAATTAAAAATTAAACTCTTACATGAAATAATATGACTACATTTTATCTAGTCTAAAAGGATATGATTTAACTATTGTAACAATTTTTTTAAAAATATTTCTCTTTAAAAATTATAATAATAATAATCATATGAATTAACAATGATGAATGTATTTTATTATAATAAAAAACAAATGATAATAATTCAGTGCTTAAAAAAAAAGTATTTAAGTAAGAGAGAGAGAGAGAGAGAGAGAGAGAAAGAGATTTAGATTTTTTTTTTTAAATCTACAGATTAAAATAAACTAGATGACTAGTTTTTAAATGAGGAAAATGTCAAATGTTTTGTACAGAAATTATTAGTATAACAATTAATTTCTCACAGAGAGTTTTTTTTTTTTTTTTTTTTAAATGCAAAATTAAATAAATAATTACAATAATAATAATAATAATAATAATAATATTAAATTCATTCAATGACTAAGCATTTAGGTAAATGTTCTCTTAAATAATCAAATAATTCAGGGGAAGCACCCGGACAATTTGTAAGTTCTAATTCTTGTAAATGACGAAGTTGTATTAAGCTTGAAAGGCCGCTGGAAGTCAACAAAGGGCATCCTGGAATGAGATGAAAATTTGGAAATTAAATGAAATTTATATGCATGTTTCTTGGTCTTGTTTCAAAAAATTGTATGCAGTGAAAAAATAAATCATAATGTGAAGTTTTTGAATTATTTAGAAACATGTCGTCGGATTAGAAATAATAATCATTACCTGCGAGTGATAATATTTGAAGGTTTCTCATGCCGCAAAGATGCTGTAAACCGAAATCTTTGACTAGAGTGCACCATCGAAGATAAAGAGCGGAAAGGGATAACATTGTTGATATATAACCGATTCCTAAATCGGTTATGTGTATACACCTACAAAAAATAAATAAAATTTTATTTTTTTTTTCCTATAATCGATTACGTAATAAATCAATAAATATGTCAAATAGAAATTTAATATTCGTTATTACACGTGTATAAAATGGTTCGTGTACGTGGTGTATAAATAATCGTTTATACGTAGAATTTTTATTTTCTTACGACGTGATTGTGTGTGTTCATTCGTTTGTATACGTTAAATACAAACACACAAATTTATTTATTTTTTATTAACGCTTTCATTTATTTAAAATATTTAACAAACAAACAAACAAAACAAACGAAATTGGGGTTGTTTTTATTGTTGTTGTTGTTGTCGTCTTTTCAATAATAATAATAATAATAATTCTAACGATGCATTTTGCATGAAAATGGTAAAGTTAGTTTTTTTTTTTTCAAAGGGAGAATATCGTTACCATGGTAACAATACACCCATTCACTTTTGATTGTAAAATAGAAAGAGAGGGAAAGAGAGAAAGGGTTGGGAGGGGGGAGGGAAGAGAGAGAGAGAGAAAGAAATTTTTGGGAAAAACGGAAAATTTTAACAACAACATTGGGAAAAACGTTTATATTTTTTCAATCGACATATTCCCGAAAAAAAAAAAAAAAAAATTTAATGAATTTCGATATAATGTTTTTTTTTATTAACGATTTTAATCGATGACGTAGCGTGATAATAATAATAATAAGTACATGTTTTAGTTTTTTTTTTTTTTTTTAAATTAATTTATTATTTACTTTCGCTTAATTAATTTTAAATTCTTTTTTTTTTTTTACTGTAAATAACCGTTGCTGGCAGCCATATTGAAATTTTTAAAATGAGGAAAATAATAAAAACGTGAAATTTTTTTTCGTAGAAAAAAACAAAACAACCGAGTATGACGTCAGAGATAGAGAGAGAGAGGGAGAGAGAGAGAAAAGGATTCGTTTGATGATTTCATCTTGGGATAGGAAGAAATAAATATAAGGAAATTTAAAAAAGGTATTTCAAAGTTTATTTATAAATATTTTAAAAATAGGTTTAAGGTTAAAAAAGGTTTAAAATAGGTTTAAAAAGAACAGTCGAATTAATAAACATTTTGGAAGAAAAAAACTTTTTTTTTTTATATGGGGAGTCGAAAAGAAAAACCGGAAAATGTTTTTTCGTAATACATAACTTTATATACGTTAACCTTATTTCGTTTACAAAAAAAGAAAATTCCCTTTTTTTTTTTGGAAAATCAATGATAATTTTCTTTTTTTTTGGAAAAACGCCGGGAAAAGGTCAATGAATAAAAACTTCTGACATTAAACCTTCCAAAATATATATATATATTTTTTTTTTGGGATTACTGCATTAAAGGAAAAAAAGGGCGGAAAAGGGGGAAAGGGGGGGATGTGGGGGAAAACCTTTTGACTGTAAAATGTATATTGTTTCCTTTCTTATTTTTTTTACAAAATTTTCAACTGGAAAATTTTTAACTTGCCAAAAAATGTTTTTCTCGTTACCATAAATAAAATTTTATTTTACTGGAAAAATTATTATTTTTAAACAAAAAAAAAAAAAAGGGAAAATTATTTTCGGTTTTGAATGAACTATTAAAAAAAAAAAATTTTCTTTTGACGTCATTGGAAAAAAATTTGACGTCCCCCCTAAATTGTGTCGTGCTCCCTTATTTGTGACAATTTTCCATGTTTTTCTTCTTTTTCTTCTTAGAGAATTTTTTCGATTTAAGATAAAATGGCTTAGATTCAAAAAAAACGACGAATGTTAAGGGCATTGTTTCGATAAATATATATACGACAGGTGTTCCCGAGGGAAATTGGGGGGAGGGGGGTTAAAGTCAAACCGAGAGAAATTAATTAATTAAATAAAACAACTCACCGGTCCAACGTAAGTTCTTCCAATTGATTTAAATCGCATGCAATGCATTCCAAAGCAGCATCCGTTATTCTCGGACACCAAGATAAATCCAAACTTCTTAATTTATGTAGATTTTCAGCTATGGCTTCGACTCCCTCATCTGTGATTTTCGAACAACCGGATAAACTTAAAACTGTCAGATTTGGAAGCGAGTGTACTGTTACAAAAAAAAAAATATTAATCATTTTCCCCCGTTTAAATCCGCACAAAATTTAAAAATTTTCCAAACATTATTATTATTATTCTTGTAGGTTTTATGTGGTTTTTTTTTTTTTCTCTTAAATTTACCAACCTTTAAAAAAATAAAAATAAAAATGTCATCAATTACTCTTGTGACATTTACCAACGTTTATACTTTTTTTTTTTTTTTTTTGTTCATTTTTGAAAATGTGAAAAGTTATATAAATATATCGATTTTAAAACAAGAAGCCAACCTTTGAAAAAAAAAAAAAAATTTATTTATTTACTTATTTATTTACTTATATCGCGGGCTTGTTAAATAAATAATCTTATTTATCTTATTGATGTGTAACAATTATTATTATTATTATTATTACTATTACGTAAGGAAAAAAATTATTTCTCAATTAAATAAGGTCAATAACCTATTGAACTAAATTTAATTTAAGTTTTAAATACGGTTTGTTGTTTTTTTTTTTTTTTTTAAAAATTCCAGGATTTTTTTTTTTTCCCCCGGGAAAATAAAGGAAAGGAAATGGAAAATTTTTTATAGGCTGATAATCGATTGATTGATTTTTTTGTAAATATTGATAATTACTTACCGATATTATCCATTCCGTGATTAGTGACTTCCCAACAACTATGCAATCGTAAAATGCTAAGAGAATTACTTTGTTTGGGGGAAAAATAACCTAAAGCAGCATCGGATACGTGATACGCTTGTAATGAAAATTCATATAGAGAGGGTAGAAGTTGAGCGACGGCACCCATGGCTTCATCCGCTATGTTTATGCAGTCTGTCAATGTTAAAGCAACTATCCTCGGTGTTAGACATGCCCATAAACCGGCTTCCGTTATTTCATTGCATCCAGCTAATTCAAGTTCGAACAAAGCCTGCCATTAAACATTTATAATTTCGTCATCATATCACTCGAGAGTTAAACACGATCCTATTAAGGATAATTCATATTCATTTACTTGCAAATGATCCAATAATGCTTCTAGACCTCTATCGGATACGCTAGAACAACGAAGACTGATTGAATGTATGTGCTTTGATGCAAGTGGAAAAGACAAAACTAAATCTAAGGCATCTTCGTCTGAGGCACCCAAAAGGGAAACAGAATGAAAGCCTCGTCTCAAAAGTGAATTATATAATCTCGCTCTATCCGCTTGTATTGTATTTTGTAGTTCTTTACATCTTATTACGGGATGAAGACCTGACCAATACCTGGGCGATCGATATAAATGATCTCTCCATCTAACGCATACCTAAAAAAAAAAAAAATTCGCATGCCACAAACTATTAATTTTTAAATACTCGATAATTAAATCGCGTATTAAACTTAATTAATGAAAAAAGTTGTTAATTTTTTTCTTTTTCAATTTCAGGTTCTTGTTCTATTAATGTCAAGTACGAAGAAAAACCTTTTTTCCTATAAGGAATTTGATGGTGAGAAAGGTTAGTGTTAATTTTTTATAAACGTTTTTCGAAACATGTGTCGTGTGACATTGTTTTAAAACAAATCAAATTATCATTATTATTATTAATTAAAAAAATTTCATCGGGGGGAAAACAATATGATATCAAATATCTATTATCTAATTTGTAATTTTTTTTTAATAATTTTAAAATGCATTTTTGTCTGTGTGTTCGGGTGTGTGTGTGTGTGTGTGTGCGCGTGTGTGGTGTATAAATACATTTTGGCCATTAGCCGGGGAATGAAAAGAAAATAAATAAATTGTTTTCGATGTTGAAATTCTATTACAGTCACCTGTTATAAAACCGTGAAAAAAAAAAAAAGAAAATTTTAATTACTCAACAATTAGTCGTGGTTCTAGATCTTTTACATAAAAAATTAAATCGATAACTGGAATAAATTTATAGAAAAAAAAATTACTATAAAAATCGCGCACCGCGGAAACCCTTTGTTAACAATCATTAATTAGTATTATTATTAAATTTTGACGTCATCAAAGTTCGAACGATCTGTGTTTGTATTAAAAAAAAAAAAAAAAAAATTTGTTCGGCCTTTTTTTATTATTTTTTTCGTATTCATTCATTTGCTGGAGAAAAAAGGATTCGAATGTTTAATAATTTCTGCTGCCACTTTCACACTAGCAAAACTTCCATATAAATTTTTTTTTTTTTTTAATTATAACATTGACCTAATAATATTTCTTTTGATTCCGTACACACGCACGCACACGTGTACACACGCAGGCACGCACGCACGCACGCATTTATTTCTAATTCGTTTAAATAATAATAATAATAATAATAATGATAATGATAATGATAATGATAATTGTTAAACTCACTTGAGCAAGTGTTCGCCTTTCGAATGGTGTAAAATACCCGAAAAATTTTGCCAAAAACCTTTCGTCCATCATTAACTGTTCCCACGTGAGGTAATTCAACGGGGTTCGAAATCGATTTTTCCTATTTAAATTCGGCGAATTTCCGGTTCCGTTATTTAAATTTGTTATTTTCCCTTTGGCTGCATATAAAAGTCTCGAGGGTTTTTCGAGTACGTCCGACGTTGTCGATGAACTTATGTTCGAAGAATTATTACCGCCGCCGCAAAAAACGTTGGTGACACGTTCCATGACGCTCGTTTTCGTACCATGTTCCTTATTGTGATGTTTCGACGACCTCAATCCCAAACCGTTTATCCTTTTTGTTAATTCCGCGCTCGCTCTTTCCACGACACCTTGTGCAGACATCGAAGACATTGTTTATTTTATTTATTTATTTACCACTCGATTTTAATTTAATAATAATAATAATATTCCGATAATCATCGTCTTTCTGCCACGTTTGTTTTTTTTTTTTTTTTTTTTTCTGTTATTACGTAATTAATTTTTAATTATTAAATAATTATTTATTATTTACTACTGTAACAAAACTCTGATAATTGTTTGTTTCTTGTTGTTGTTGTTATCATCTATTTAAATTTATTATTATTATTATTATTAATATTTATCACTGAATGGTCTGATAGTGAGTATTGCATGCACAAGCAAGAAAAAATTGCAAAATAATAAATAATAATAATGATAATAAAACTAATTTAAAATAAATTATTGATTTTGAAATAAAATAGAGAGAGAGAGAGAGAGAAATTTTTTTTTACGTGTTTACAATAATTTTCCGGGAGGGGGA
>NW_002987017.1:128813-137877 GCF_000006295.1 Pediculus humanus corporis
GATTGTTATTATTATTATTATTATTATTATTATTATTATTATTATTATTATTATTATTATTATTATTATTATTATTATTATTATTATTATTATTATTATTATTTAAATATTATTAAATCGTATTTATGACAATTATAGTAATTTTTTTTTAACGATTTGAAAAATAATTAAATTTAAATTAAAATTTTTTTTTTTTAATTAAGTCATGCAGATAAATAATTAAAGTAATTAAAAAAGTGATTTGATCATAATAATAATAATGATTGCATATTTTAAATTAATGATTAATAATTAATATTTTAATACTTAATTAATAAAACGATGAGTTTTTAATAAAATTATTTAGTAATAGAATAAGTTCAAATGAATGAAAATATATTTTTTTTTTTTAAATAGAAAATCTGGAAATTTAAAAATTTCCACGTTCAGTGTGATAAATAAATATGGGGAGAATTTTTTTTTTTTTTTTTTAAATAACTTGGACTCATATCGATCGGTAGTTTGTTCACTTAGGTACAATAAAATATTTTAAAATAATATTTTACCTAATCATTGATAAAATAAATAACTAAATTTGTATTTTTCACAATTTTCCCTTATGATGTTTGATCACAACAACGAAAAAAAAAAAAAGGGGGAAAAAAAAAACAACAACAACAACAACTTCGAACGATTAAATCCCGCCGTCAATTTACGTATGAATCGGACGGATGACTTTATACTAAACCCATTAAGCGTTGTTGGCGTTCGATAAGTCTAAAACCACGTGAAATGCGCAAACGCAAAATATTTTCGAGGCCTTCAATGAACGAATGAGAAAACCGTTAATTTTTCATTTATAAATAGAATCAGGTTTTTTTTTTTTTTTTTTTTATCGATAATATACTGGAAAAAATATTTTAGGGAAAAAGGATGACTCAATAATTTTTTTTATGTATGTAAACCCATCTCGTTTAAATTTAAACCTCCTTCTCGGCTGTAGGTATCAGGTGAGAATAAATAATTAAAAGTCTTTTTATATGCAAAACGGTTTTATTTTACTCGTTTATGATTTGATGTCCACGGTCCTAAACTATTATTTGCATAATAATCCATCGGATATGGAACATCAATTTTGTCTTTCCAAAACAAATCAGCATTATGTAACATGGTATTAAATTCATAAGATGTTAATAAAGGTTTAGAAAATGCTTCACCCCAATCGATGGATAATCTTGGACAAGCAATTTGACACCAAGCTTCAACTTGTGGCATTCGATTCAATATGTGAGGGAATATTTCAGAGAGTAATATTACTATCGAAGTCTTTGATAGTTTTTTAATTTGATCCTAAAATAAAAAAAAGAAAGAAAATTTTATTCCTGAAATTTCTCAGGTACTTGAAATACATTGTAAATTAAATAATGACTTACAAGCATATAATCTAGGATTTTAGTGCTTCCCTGCCTTCCCAAAGTTCCTAAAATTACTCCGTATGTTTGCATATTCTTCGCTTTACTTATTGCAGCCGCTCTATTTTCCTTCATTAATTCATGACTGTAGCCTTCTTCGCTAAATTTTTTCTGATATGGATCATACCTATATGCTTTAAGAGTTGGATTTGCTATCATGATTGATTCCAAATGAAATCGTCCATCTCCTAAATAAACTATGACATCTACATTGTTTAAATATGGGGCTGTGCATCCCAAAATTTCTCCGGATGATAATGGTTTCACTTGCGGTATAACTACTGAGTAACCGATATCTCTTAATTTCTCAGCTGATGTGTTTAGCGTAGTAACAAATTGAATTGTGCTAACAAAAGCAAGCTTTTGATCAATGTTAAAATTAAATTTAATTGTTTCAATAAAATGCTCTGGATCTATTTTTATATCCACAAAAACATAAAGAAACTTAACACTAGATGTTCTGTCGATTGGAATTAAACAACTATGACCGTAATGCACTAAAAGATCAACATCGAGAGCTTTGGCAGTAAAATCATCAATGCAGCAAGCCCCATAGGTTACATCACCCATAATGATAACATCAGCTTCTGTAATTATTTCAATGATATCAGCAATGGTGGTGGCATACATTAGTAATCCTTCGGGCATTTGCAACGCTACTCTTTTTGCTCCCAAATCAAGTATTCTCCAAATAGTTTTTGGAATTTCAAAATTATAATTTGATGGTAAAAGTTTTGACAACCTTTGCAAATGTTCATTATTAATTATTTCATCGGGTATTTTATTTAATGATTTTACTGGTCTAAAAACTTTACGATCTGGTTTGGCTTGCACAATTTGACATTCTTCTTTACAATCGCAGTTGTTCATATTTGCCTTACAAGTTTAATTTCATAATACGAAAAAACTCCAACGATAAAAAATATTTTTTATTTTGAAAATTTATAAAGTTTATAAAACTAGTAGTTCGTACTGTTACTGTCTTGGAACACGTTTGAAATAAAATTACCATAGAGTATTTGATTCAGTTTTAAATTACAATTTATGTCTATGGTTATAAAAAGTACTTGGAGTTTTAATTTGCTTTTAATACACTCGTGCGAAAAGTTGTGCCTGATTTAGTTTATGATAAAATTATGATTTTAAGTAATGTTTGTATTAGCTGAAATTAAAGATTACATTCGAATTTCTCCTTGCAACTTTCATAAACCTTTGAAAGATGCAATATCCGAAGAAATTAATAAAAAGTTAGCTAATAAGGTAAGTTGGACAAAGTGCACTTTTTAACGAAAAGTAGTTTTTAAATAAAGTAAGTTATTTTTTTTTTTAAATTATGTTCATCGTTTTAGGTTGTGATGAATGTTGGATTGTCAATTGCCCTCTGGGACATTTCAGAATTAGGAGATTCTCATATTATACCTGGTGATGGGTGTTTTCACACGCGAGTATGTTTTAGATATGTTGTATTTAGACCTTTTCTAACAGAAATTCTCGTCGGCAAAGTTAAAAGTTGTAGCCAAGAGGGAGTTGTTGGTATGTATCTTATAATTTTTTTATTATAATTTAACCTTTCCTTTATACATTAAAGATTTAACAATTTGATTTCAGTTACTTTGGGATTTTTCGATGATATTATAATTCCCAGTAGTGCCTTACAACATCCAAGTCGATTTGATGAAGCAGAACAAGTTTGGGTTTGGGAATATCAAGTTGATGAGGAAAAGCATGATTTATTTATGGACATTGGTAAGGAATGTCTACTTTTTTAATAATTTCAACCAAATTTGATTCTATTGCACAAAATTTTTGTATGAACATTTTTTTTTATGAACTCAGGTGAACCAATAAGGTTTCGAGTCACTGCTGAAACATTCGAAGAAACATCACCAGTTGGCCCTGAAAATTCTTCTGATGGTGATTCGGTTGAAACTAAAGTGCCTTATTCTTTAACTGCTAGCATAAATGAACCAGGATTAGGTTTGATGAGTTGGTGGGCAAATACATAATAGTAAAGATGGATGTAGCACAGAAAATTTCAACAAAATTAGATAAAATATTAAATAGATTGAAAGCTCTCAACTTGATTCATTCTTTTCAATTACAAATAAACTTTTGTGAAATTGAAGAAAATATGAAAATTTATCTTAAAGAAATTGACTTTGTTTTAAAGAAATGCTTAAAAAAAATTTCAAAGCCGAAAAGAGCCGAAATCAGAAATGTTATTTCAGAGCTGGTTAAGAAAAAAAACTTAAATAAGGAGCATGTAAGAACGATTGAAAAGAATAATCATACACATATAAATACTAATTTTCAAGACATGAACAATAGTGTAGACTCAAATGAAAATGTTAATAAAATTACTTTGAATGAAAGTAATTGTGCTAAAAGTGATGAAAATGAAATGGAAGAAAACACTTGTGAGTTTTTTGGAAAACAATTAGAAAATTCAAAAAAATTAATCGATTCTAAGAAGTCTACAGACTTTATAGGAAATGATGATATTGAGCACCTAAAAACTCTTGACATTCAACATTTGTTAGGTAATGAAAATAATTTTAAATCATCTGAAAAACTCGGTAAACCTTCGACAGACTTTTGTAAAAATTTATCATCACCTAATAAAAAGATAAATTCAGTTAAAAAAATAAAAAGCAACGTTAAAAATAAAGAAGACAATAATAAGAGGTCTCGAAAAAAAAATGGGAAAAAAAAAGAATTACGAGAAAAGAAAACAAATTTAGAGCCACCATTTACATGTTTCTGTGGTAAAATTTTTGAAAAAATAAAAAGTTTTAAAAAGCATCAAAGTTTGAAGCATAGTTTAAACAGGATGTCATTTAAATGTTCAACGTGTGAAAAGAAGTTCTTTGAGAGGGGAAACTTAAACAGACACATGAAGAGTCATAATAATAATAATAATAATAATCGATATCAGTGTTCGGCATGTTCTAAATGCTTTACCAGATCCGATGCCTTGAAACGTCATTTTTCCACTATGCACGTTGGACAAAAACAACATTCGTGTAAATTTTGTCAGAAAAAATTCAGTTTAAAATTTAACAGAGATGTTCACGAAAAAAACGTACATGTAAGTTTAAAATAAATTTTTTTTTAATATAAATATTTTTGCTATTACGATTCACCATTTTTAATTTCATCTCACGTTTCAGGTAAATTTAAATGCGTTTCTTCAATGCGAGCTCTGTGGACTCAAGTATAAAAACAAATTGACTTTTAAAAGTCACATGACTACTACTCATTCGGAAAAACTACTGCTCAAATGCGACATTTGCAATAAATCATTCAGTAGGAAAACCAATTATAAAAGTCACATGAAAAAAAAACATTCTGGAATTTCCCTCATTCAAACTCTTTTAGACTCTGTGACGAATGGAGAAATTCCTCCGTGATATTTTTTACGAGTAAGTAAATTTTTGTATTAGATTTTAAAACTACAATCGAACAATTTTGTTGTTGTTGTTGTTGTTGTTGTTGTTTACACGTTTAAATATTTTGTTTTGTTATTATCGTTGTTGGTTGTTGGGTTTCGGGTACTAAACTGCGATAAAAAAGTCGAAATTTGTATTTATTTATTGAATCGGGTATGCGGACCGATTCAATTGTTTTTTTTTTTTTTTTTTCTTTCGAAAATCAGTGGCGTAAATAGGTGATTTTCTTGAAAAAATTGTAAAAAATTTATTTCGATATTATTTTTTACATCTGTACATTCTATGTATATATATATATATATAAAAAAAAAAATTGTTTTTGAATTGTGTACACATTATGTTATTTTACAACGAGTCGACTTCTCAACGCGAAATAATTTAATAATCTAAAAAATACGAAAAGAACGCAGAGTGTGAAAATTTCGTTCCAAATAGAAACGGATTCGACATTTAAAAAATGAAGTATCAAATCGGGTTTTTTAAAATGGCAGTACATTGCATTGCACTCGAACGTTTTTCTTCCGAATCCGAAAAGTGCCAGAGCGGTGGCTATGACTCCACATCTCATAAAACTCAATTTCATGATGCCGTATATGAACCAGGGGATATCCCTTGCAAAATCAAAGCCGTAAACTGCCAGACCTAAAAACGGAGCCACAACTGCCGGACCAACAGCCGAACCGTTCTGATTAAAACAAAAAGAGAAATTTATTAATTTAGATAGAGATTGGTACAAAAAGCAGAAGACAAAAGATTCAACTTACCGTCACGTTGAATATTGATCCGATGGCCATTCCGACTCCATCCGACACCAACACAATCAATATTCCGATGACGGAAAATAAGGAAAATCTAAATAGTTGAGCGGGTAAACCCGCCATGAAGTAAATAATTGTGGCATACAAAGTTCCGAAAATAATTTGCAACGGAAGCTTGGTCAACATCAAAGCAAAATAATACGGATTTAAACCGTACCACCTGTTGAAATATTCTTTTTTCAAAAGTTTAACTTCGGCCGGATCTGAAAATTAAAAAAAAAAACAAATAAATATCGAGGAAAATAAAACAGGAATCGATCAATCGATCAATCAATCAATCAATCACTTACAAACTAAAACTGGGAGCATAACATTTGTGTAAGTGTGAAATAGTATGTAACCGACGCAAAATTTTAAATGGTTAAACATTTGATAACCGTCATTGGCTGTGTTGTAAAAAACAGCTCCGACCATTAGGCCACAAAATATGTGATGCAAAAGAAGGATTTTCATGGATTCCTGGAAATAATCGATAATAATAATAATAATAATAATAATAATTTATTAATGGAAAATTGATGGATTTTTCCAAGTGCGATTAAGTTTCTCTTACCGTATTCCTACTTCTTTGTTTCAACATTCTTTTCATTAAAATACTGAATTGGTCCCAACTGTTTCTCGGATAGTCTTGAGTATCGCAACAGTGAGAATTTTTATATTCTGTACTCGTTTTTTCATTTGCGATCCATTCGTAAACTTTTTCAATTTTATTTTGTTCGGGGGTTGATTTCATCAATGCATCTTCTACGGCAGCATCATTCGTTTCGTTCGAATTGTATTGTTTGATTTGATCGGTCACGTGATCTAAATTAAAATGGCATATTTTCCCGTTGGAAATTGCTTCCGACATGATTTTAATGCTGTTTTCGTCGGTGTCGACAATGTCCATTACTAAAATTGAAAAAAAAAAAAAAAAAAAAAGTTGAAAAATGGTTTTTTTTGTTTATTTTGATTGATTTTTTTAATTTTTTAATTTCTTACCAAAATCTGCCGGGTTGTGATATGTAGGACAGAGAAAACCTTTGGAAGATAAAAATGGTAGGAGTTGTTGTGTGGTTCCCTGATAAATGCATTTTCCCGCAGCTAAAAAGTACACGTTGTCAAAAAGCTCGAATATGGATGCACTCGGTTGATGAATGGTGCAAACTATCGTCCTTCCTTGTTTAGCTAATTTCCTGAGTAATTTTAACGATTGCATTGTTGATACATTATCAAGTCCACTGCCGTAAAAAAAGAAAATTTTAATTGAAAATAATGATGAGTTATGGATTTTCCCAAAAGGGATTTTTTTTTTTTTTTGTTTATACCTTGTCGGTTCGTCTAGGAAAAAAAAACTAGGATTGTTTATTAGTTCTAAAGCGATAGAGAGTCTTTTTTTCTGTCCTCCTGAGAGTTTTTCCGTTCTCGTATCGCTACATTCGAATAAACCCAACATGGAAAGTATTTCTTCGACGACCATTTCCCTTTGTTTTAGGGTCGTAGTCTTGGGCAATTTCAAATTGGCTGCTATCAACATGGCTTCTTTCGTCGTTAGAAAAGGCGGAAGTAAATCTTCTTGCGTTATGTATCTCGATGATTTATGAAATAATTTTTTATTTAACGGTTGACCGTTAACTTTAAATTCACCTTTGACACCTTCCATGCTGCAAAAAAAAAAATGTCATTTCAAACAGAGTTGGATAATGTTTAAGAACTGAAAGCGAATCAACATTTTTTATGTTTACCTGAACCCGGATAAAATATTTAAAAGGGTACTTTTTCCAGCTCCAGATGGGCCTAAAATAGCAGATAATTGTCCAGCTCTAAAACTACCACTAACTCCATGTAAAATTGTTCTGCTTTCTGGAGAAAAAAAAAAATTGATTGATTGATTGATTTATCTACATAAAATTTTTTTTTTTTTTGTAAAAATGTTTAAGATGGTCGTCGTCGTCGTTGTCGTCACGTGATGCCAAAGTTTTCACGAAAGTCGGGGTAAAATTATATTATTATTATTATTATTATTATGAAAATATGTATAATAAATATATCTGGAAATTGAGCAAGGTCAAAACGAAATTGTTAATCATAATAAATGAAAAAATGGAACAACAAAGAAGAGTAACAAGGAAGACATTTTGAAAAGGGCAAAAAAAATATAAAGGGAAAAGAATTAATATAATATTCACATCACGTGACTATTTTAAATTGGTTTTTATTTAAGAAAAATGGCATAAAAAAAAAAAAAACAAATTTCAACCTTCAACTTGTTGTTTGTTTTTTTTTTTTTTGCTTGCTCGACGTAGGTTCACCGGTTTGTTTTGATCAGATCGCCTTTTTTTTTTTCGTTTGTTTGTTTGTTTGTTTGTTTGTCTTCTTACACGCGCGTTTACATTATTAAATTCCACTTACAACCGATTGTTTTGTTTGTTTACAAATATTCCATGTTTGACAATATTGTTTATTGAGTTTTTTTTTTAGTGTTTGATATATATTTATATATAAACATACACGCACTCGTAATTATAAAAATTTACGGGGGGGGAGGGGGGAGGAAAGAAAACAAAAAAACATTAAAAAAATTCTTACCTTTGTCTCTCCATCTTCTTTTCACTTTGTAAATAACATCAGAAAATTCTAAATTCATTTTTTCTTCAAAAAAATAGTAATAATAATAATAATAATTCACAAAGATATATCTGAAACGAAAATAATGAATATTATGTGAATTATTTTAATAATTAATAAATAGAATATGAATTTAGTACAAGAGGGGTCACGACGAAATGAGGTCGTGTCATAATTAAAATGAAATTAATTAAATGGAATTAAAAAAAGGGGAGGGAGGAGGAGGGGAAAAAAAAATTATTACATGTTTTCATGTGGGGGAAAAAAAAGAAGGCAAAATGTCAAAGGATTTTGGTTTGTTTATTCAAAAAAAAAGGAAAAGTAAAGGACAAATGAATCACACGAGAAAAATTACTAAAAGCTACATGATGAAGATATGATATAAGCCTAAACGGATATGTATAAATACAAAGTACAATTAAAATTTGAACGTCATAAATATATATTATTAATAAAAAAAAAAAAAAAAAGGAATTGGAAAACTGCATCGTAATTATAAATAAAAAAAATTTCCATTTCCACACACGTGCCTGGTATTTATTAAGTTGGTATTAAAGTATTACCTACCGGTTTTTTTTTTTTTTTGAGAGAGAGAGAGAGAAAAATTTTTTCCATTAGAAAAAAAATAAATAAATAAATAAATGCTTATCGAAAGTGATTAATTAAAAACAATAATAATAATAATAATAATCCGTGGAGGGGTTGGGGAGAGGGAGAGAGAGAGAGAGGGAAAGTTCTG
>NW_002987017.1:138344-143877 GCF_000006295.1 Pediculus humanus corporis
AAGAGAGAGAGGGAGGGAGAAAGGGAAAGTTCTGGAAAACTTTTTTTTTTTTTTTTTTTATACGCATTTACATATTTTATTTATTTATTTATTTTCTAATGGAAAATTTAAATACATATTAATTATGGAAGAATTTTCATTTATTCGATAATGTTGAGTAAGATTTTTGTTTTTTTCGAATTGGGTAATAATAATAATAATAATAATGGCACGCAATTTTGACACAAATTTTTTAAATGACTCGTGGTTGTTGTTGTTAATGGGGCAAAATAATAATAATAATAATAATATTACGACACACGGGTTTATAATAATTTAATATAAGAGAAATAACGGAAATGAAATATTATTGTCGGAAAATTGGAAAAAAAATTATTATTATTATTATTATTATTATTATTATTATTATTATTATTATTATTATTATTATTATTGTTATTCGTAGGTTAATAAAAATAAATCATTAATTGTTATTATCGCGTATACATGATGACATTTGAATATAATTGGCAGGGAAAAATTCGATTGTTTAATTATTATTATTATTGTTATTACCTTGATTATAATTGTTTTTTACCAAAAAAAAAAAAAAAAAAAAAAAAAAAAAAAACGTTAAAAGGAAAACTTAGTGAGAGAGAGAGAGAGAGAGAGAGAGAGAAAAACTTTACGTCCTATGGGAAAACATTATTATAAAAATTGCGGAAGTTTTAAATATATATTAATAAAAAATACTATTTGAGAATTTTAAAGAGTTGTTAAAAAATTATATGGAATGCATGGATGCTTTTTCAAAGTCGAACTTTTTTTAAAATTTTATTTCGGTGATAACGCTAATTAAAATTTATAATCGATAGATCGATAGATCGATCGATTAATTGAAAAAAAAAAAATGGCGGAAGAAAAAACAAACAAACAAACGGGTGGCAAATGGTGGCTTTTAACGTGGAAAATTAATTTTTTTTTTTTTATAAACATTTGTTTTTATTATTATTATTATTATTATTATTATTGTAATTTATTATTTTAAATTTACGTTAGTATATACGAGTGGTGTAATGATGATGATGATGATGATGATGAAAAAAAAAATAAAAAAATTACATAAAATTGATATTATTTATCGATAAACTTACATATTAAAAAAAAATGTATCGTGGTATTGATGATGACGTACGTACATAAAAAAAAAAAAACTAAATAATTTTCTCTCTCTCTCTCTCTCTTTTTAATTAAAAAAAAAAAAAAAAAAAAAAATGGCGAACAATAAAATGGAACGTCCTACTAAACTGACTCGTTAATCGAATAATGCGATAATAATAATTTCCCTCGACTTTCGTACGACTGACTCATTTTCTTTTCATTTTTTTTTTTTTTTTTTTCGTATTTTTTCTTTCTTTCTTTTCATTCGATATCTTATTATTTTCTATCGTTTAATCATAACAAATATATTTATTATTATTATTATTATTATTATTATTATTATTATTAATAATAATATCGTTGTTATTCGTCGCGTGTTTTTAATCGATGAAAAATAAATAAATAAATGGGAAAAATATTTGCATTTGAAAGTGTAAGAGAGAGAGAGAGAGAGAGAGAGAGAGAGGGGGGGGGGGTTTCAAGTCTGATTTTAATCGTCGTAACCTTTGAAACTTATTTGAAAAAAAAAAAAAAAAATTTTTTTTAAATAATTTTTCTTGTTTTTTTTTTAGTTGCCGCCATCTTGTTACGTCATCAAGCCAAAAATGAATGAACGAGAAAGAAAAAAATTGTTTCTCTACCGGGGAGATAATAATAACGGTAAATTACATAACTTTTACTTTTTTTTTCTATTTCTTTCTTTCTTTCTATCTTTCCTTCCTTCTTCCTCTTTTCGTATTAGAGAGAAAAAATAAAAAAAAAATGGAACACGTAAAAACGTTCGTTTGTTTAAAAAAAACTTTTGTGCAAAAGTCAGAGAGAGAGAAATTGTTGTTGTCGTTATGATTCTCGTTTATTTTCTCTATGATTTCATACGTCATTTTATTATTTAAAATATAATTATTAAAAAGTCTTTTTTTTTTTTTTTTTTTTGGAAATGCGGAAACGTTTTATACTCGCTTCCACGTATTATTATTATTATTATTGTTGTTGTTATTATTATTATTATTATTATTATTATTATTATTATTATTATCGTTTCATTCTAACGATATTTCGCGATTTATCCGAACTTAAAATAATTATTAGCAAGTCGACATTTCGTTTTTGAAATCACGAAAAAAAAAAAAAAAAAAAAGTTTTGAAACAAAACAAGAAGTTTTTTATATTACTGGCAAAAACCTGTTCGCCATTTTTACGAAATTTAGTCGAAATGAGAGAAAAAGTATTTTTTTTTCGATTTTGTAAAAATTTTATAATAATTTAGTTGCAACTTGTTTGAAATTAATGCAAGCGGACAGTTGTTGTTGTTGTTGTTGTTGTTGTGGTTGTTGTGAAAGAAAAGTAATAAAACGTTACAATAGTACACAAACTTTTTTTTTTTTTTTTTTTTTTTTTAAACAATATTATGATTATTGTTAACGTTTAGGAGAAAACAAACAAACAAACAAACAAACAAAACAGTATTGTTGTTTTGCTTTTTATTTTTTGTTAAACAACACGTTAACGGTCGCATTGTGGGGGGGAAGGAGGAGGGGAAAACATAATTTTGCTGATTTAAACTTTTCTGTTAGAAATTGATTGAATTTTTTTTTTAAACTCGTCTTTTCTTCTTCTCTATTGTTAAAAAAAAAAAAACCGTTAGAATAAAATAAAATAAAATAAAAAAATTTTGCCGAATCATTTAAAAAAAAAAAAAAAAGTCGAAAAGAGTTTTTTTTATATTTATTTCTTAGTACCGTGAACTAATAAGAGTTTTTTTTATAACGTCTTTCTTTCTTTTATTATTATTATTATTATTATTATTATTATTATTATTATTAGTATCGAGTGTTGAGAAGAAACATTTTGTTGCCTTGAACTTAAAGAGAAAAAAAAATGAACGAACGAACGAACGTTAAAAAAAAAAAAAAGTACATTGAGGTAGAAAAGAAAGTCTTGGTTTTCTCTGGTTATTATTATTATTATTATTTTTTTTTTTGGTAAATTGTCGGCAGTTGTTACAAACGTGTCGTAATCTTGTCAAATTTATTTATTTAATTAGTTAATTAATCATTATTATTATTATTATTATTCCTCTTAGCTTGTTTTTTTTTTTTTTGTCGTCTGCTACAAAACCAAAAAAAAAAAATGGGAAGTGTAAAAAATTAATTAATTGATTAGACCTTTGTCGTTTCTCTCTCTCTCTCTTTCTATCCATCTATCTATCTCTCTCCTTGTTTTGAATAATAATAATAATATTCATAATGTTACACGTGTGTCAAAAGAATTTAAAATTATTAATTTTTTTTTTTTACACGTAAATTAAAAATTTTAATTAAAAAAAAAAAAAAAAAGAATCCAATATGGCGACTCTCGTCGTGTATGATTGATTGTAGTTAATATTAAACGTAGGTTAACTTTCTAAACAAAAGTAATGTCAATTATAATAGTGTTGTGATCCCAACGAAATGTGATATATTTTTGATAAGTGAATGAGAATAGTGACTCCATTCACACAGTAGACGCAAAGTCAGCATGTCTGGAAGCTTCGCTTTTCTTATCTAATCTTAAGTGCTAGTGAATGAATAATGACTAGCGATTGTTTTGGTCTTCATATAAATAGTGGGCTTCAGCACCACGTCTGGGTCTTTCGACATCAGTCCGTCAGTCAGTGCATCTTAGGTTGGATTCAAGAGCATCACATTCTACTTCCACTTATATTGTACTTAGTGTTTTTACTGATAAAGTAGTGTAACTAGTGGTATTTCTGGTTAATATAATACATCAGGTAGAAATTGTCTACTTATTATATTAAATATCCGAATCAACTGCGAGCATACTACAAATCAGCAAGACCGAATTCCTCGAGAACGAGGTCCATAACATAAATTGGCGCAGTCGGTAGGATCACTTCTGGACACCAAGGAACCATTTGAATAGAATATTATTCGTTCTACGGTGGTGAGTTTCAACTCTTTGTCGGAGTCGAGGAGAAGAATTCAAGTAAGTGGAAATTTTAAGAATTGCTCATTAACATATCCATTATGCCTAAACCTGATGCACCTCCACAAAGTACTTCCCAAACGTTATCTCTGGAATTCCTATGGAGAATAATTCCTAACGAATTTTCTGGAGAGCGAGATCAACTAAACAGTTTCATCTCCGCTTGTACCGAAGCCATTAATCTATCCTCCGAAGAAAACAGATATCCTTTATTCCGATTTATCTGTTCCCGGTTGACTGGTGGGGCAAGTGAACAGATTTGTACTGACGAGTACGATAATTGGGACGAATTAAAAGACAAATTAATAGAAAAATATCAAGACAGCGTACATTTCTCCCAGTTAGTCGAAGACCTCGGTGTTTGTAGACAAAAACATAATGAATCCGTATCTGACTTCTATTATAGACTAGAAAAATTAAACAGTCAGGTATTGGCTTACTTAAAACTGAACACCGAAAATAAAAATCCTGAAAATAAAGAAGGAATTATGGTGAAATATGCTCAAGGTCGTAAAAGAAAAAAAAAAAAAAGGAAAAGTTAAAACGACTTCATTTTTAGTTGACGACCCAGAATTTAAGCTATTCAAAAACTAAAGAAAAAAATTTATTTATCCAAAGGTATCGTAAATTTAAAAAATATAAAAAAAAAAAAAAAAAATTAGAATTAACGAGAATTTTCATAAATTTATAAAATCTCATTACCTAAGGTATCTATAAAAAAAAAAAAAAAAAATATTGTAATTCTTTCAAAGTTTCAAAAGATGAATTATCAAACAAAAAATTTCGGGAAATCCTTATATCCTGAATCCTTTCCCGAAACCCAGGAGGAAATAAAAATAATAAAAGAAAATATAATAAGAAATAAAAATAATAAAAAGAATCCTAAATTAGTACCAAGAAAAAAAAATTATATTATATTTCTTCAAAAGTGGGAATCTATAAAAAAAATATAAAAATAAAAAAATAAACAAATTTAATAAAGGAAAGAAAATTTTCCTTAAAGTAGGTTGCTGTAGTAAAGCAACTGATCCTAAATATTTTCTAGTAAAGTAGGTTGCAAAAAGCAACTGATCCTGAATATTTTCTTGTAAAGTAGGTTGCAGAAAGCAACTGATCCTGAATATTCCCTAGTAAAGTAGGTTGCAGGTAAAGCAACTGATCCTAAATATTAATTAAAGTAGGTTGCTTAAAAGCAACTGATCCTAAATATTAATTAAAAGTAGGTTGCAGAAAGCAACTGATCCTAAGTATTTTCCAGTAAAGTAGGTTGCAGGTAAAGCAACTGATCCTAAATATTTTCTCGTAAAGTAGGTTGCAGATAAAGCAACTGATCCTAAATATTTTCATGTAAAGTAGGTTGTTCAAAAACAACTGATCCTAAATATTTCTCACAATCAAATGGGACATT
>NW_002987017.1:143897-145129 GCF_000006295.1 Pediculus humanus corporis
AAAAGTAACGCATATGTCTTCGCTAAAATCTTATAAAATCAAGATTCTCACAAAGGGATTACACAAAGATACACTGAAGAGTGCTTAATATTTAAAAACGAGTCTAATCAATCAAAGAATAAACAAGAAGAAGAAAAGAAGAGAAATTACCAAAAAGTTCAAGAAAAACAAAAACAAATTTTAACCTAATTAATATAATAAAAAAATTTGTTTCCTTTTAAGGGGGAAGGTGTTGTGATCCCAACGAAATGTGATATATTTTTGATAAGTGAATGAGAATAGTGACTCCATTCACACAGTAGACGCAAAGTCAGCATGTCTGGAAGCTTCGCTTTTCTTATCTAATCTTAAGTGCTAGTGAATGAATAATGACTAGCGATTGTTTTGGTCTTCATATAAATAGTGGGCTTCAGCACCACGTCTGGGTCTTTCGACATCAGTCCGTCAGTCAGTGCATCTTAGGTTGGATTCAAGAGCATCACATTCTACTTCCACTTATATTGTACTTAGTGTTTTTACTGATAAAGTAGTGTAACTAGTGGTATTTCTGGTTAATATAATACATCAGGTAGAAATTGTCTACTTATTATATTAAATATCCGAATCAACTGCGAGCATACTACAAATCAGCAAGACCGAATTCCTCGAGAACGAGGTCCATAACAATAGTAATGATAATAATAATAATAATAAAAGTAGTAAAAAAAACAATAATAATGATAATATTATATAAGGACGGGGTTACGTAAAATTTGTGACCCATTGTACGAATGATTAACGGTTTTTTTTTTTTTTTTTTTTTTTGCACGGGGTTTTTGTTAAAGTAAAACGGAAATAACGCACGCGGGGCGGATATTGAGGGTTCGATATTAATTTTCTATCATCGGTCAGGCAACAATTAACGACAAATTAATTTATTATCATTATCATTATTATTATTATTATCAATTTTTTAACACCATCATTTAGAAAAATGAATACAAATTGTAAAAAAAAGAAAAAAAAAAATTATTAATGGATTTTTATGGCCGCGATTTATCAGAAGAAAAGGGCAAAAAGTTTTTAAAAGAAATAATAATAATGATAATAATAATGCATTTAAAAAAATTTTTCCACGATTTTATTATTAATGTGGGTTCACCAAAGAGAGAGAGAGGGGGGGGTGGGGGGGAAAAGAGAAAAACAAGTTTTTATACGATCGGTTGGTTAACTTATGCAATTCCTTTTTTTTT
>NW_002987017.1:145250-147798 GCF_000006295.1 Pediculus humanus corporis
ATAATGATAATTTGAGTATGATATTTGTTTTACCCGGTTATTGCCTTCGAATATTTTATTTTTTTTTTTAATTAGGTAAAATGCTAATGAAAAATTGCGTTGGTTTTGGTTTTTTTTTTTTTTTTTTTTACCGTTTCAACCGTTTAAAAATAATTAAGGAAATTGCGTAAGTTAAAAAAAAAAAAGAAAGAATAATAATAATAATAAATTTTTTTTTTTTTTTCTTCCAATTGTGAAAGTTTCATTTTTGGTTAGTTGAGAAATATTATTATTATTATTATTATTATTATTATTATTATTATTACCATTTTTTTTTTAACGTTGTATTCCGCGTTTTTATTTTTTATTATTTTTCGCGGCCGATAAATAAAATCAAAAAGATAATAAAAATAATAATAATTATTATTATTACGATCGTAAAATGTAATTACTGATGATGATTTCTTGTAAAAAAAAAAAAAAATAAATTTATTATTATTATTATTTTATTACTTTGTTGTTTTTTTTTTACCGCGCTCGTTACGTAACCGGTATTACATATCTCGTTTTAGGAAATGTTTTTTTAACTTTATGAAAATTAAATTTCAAATTAAAAATATGGCGAATTGATTTATCCGTTAAAATTTGCCGTTTTTTTAAAAAAATAAATTTTTCGATAAATGCGAATTAAACGTTTGTCGTTTTTCTGTATCCACGATTCGAAAAGTTTTGAATTTTGACCGCCAGGAGTGCTGTTGGAAACAATCAACCAATCGGATTCGTAAAAATTTTTTTGTAAAGCAGACGATTTTTTTTTACTTTTCTTATTCGGACATTCTACGGACGTTAAATTCGAAAAGTTTTTTTTTTTTTCCTTTCGGTTATTGTGAAATAATTTTTTCGATATTTATCGTAATAAAAATAAATAAGTGATAAGTTTTTACATCTCTACCGAAAAGTATTTTTTAAATAAGTTAATAATAAATAGTTTAAAAGTATTGACATTAACTTACGTATTTATTACTACCACTACTCCTGAAGTGTTTTACCCCAAAAAAAAAAAAAAAAAAAGAAAACTTGTTAATAAATTTAAAACTTACATTTAAGTTTAACGAAAAAAAAAAAAAGTATAAAATAATAATAATAGTGATTGTGATTGGTGCTTTTTAAACATCGCTCAACAAAAATAAAACTAACACTGACTGACGATTGACGGTCAATTTGATTATTAGTACCGAATATAACTAAACCAAACTGTGAAATAATTTTTCTATGTTGGTTGTGCGATTTGCCATTCCCCACCTTTCCGCTTATTATACAGGTAATAAATTTTTTCCTTCTTCTTATTTAACTTATAACTCGTTTTACTTTTTCCATAATATTTTCTTTTAATTTTTTTTTTTTTTTTGAAAATATATTTTTATATATTATATATATAAAATGGGTATTTCATTTTTAAATGGATAAATTTAATTTCAATAATTATCTAACCTTGAAATGGTTACAGTACAGTGGGTAAAAACAAAACCAGTGGAAAATTTTTTGTTTTATTTATTTATTTATGAGAGATCAGAATTTTCTCGTATTTATTTATTTATTTATTTTTAATAGAATGTAATAATAATGTCAGAACGAATTTTATTTTATTTCGATTCTGTCGAAATTAAAAAAAAAAAATTAAATGGTAATTTGGATTTTCATTAATTTTCTCTGAGCTAAATAATTTTTTTATGTACGTTGACATCATCAAATTTGCCACCCTATTTAATGGGGGGACTAATTATTTTTAATCCCTTATTTCCTCATCTTAAATTTTCCAACGAATAAATTATTATTATTATTATTATTATGGTCACTCTTAAACACGACAACGTCGTCGTTCTTATTGTCTCTGGGCTTGTCGAGGTTTTTAAGTTCATTTATTCCAGGTTTCTATCGGACAATTCCTTAGGGATAAGAAGCTCGAATTTCGTTTGTGCTATTTATAATATTATTATTATTATTGTGATTCGAATAACGTTTTCGAAATGGGTTACGGGAAATTCTTAATTTTTTTTTTTTTGTGTGTGTTCTCGAAGGGTAAAATTTATTTTACAAAAATTTTCTTTTTTTATATTATCATATATGATAAATTATCCCTCGGGTAAAATCATTATTTTCCATTAATATTATTATTATTATTATTATTATTACGTAACTTATAATAATGGTGCCTGTAGGGACCTGGAATTTCAATTCACGTAATATTATTTGTATGGTCATAATATCTAATGATTTATTAGTTTTTTTTTTTTTTTTTTTATTGATAAAATATATTTGGGAAATTACAAAAAACGTTAATTAATAATAATAATAATAATTAAAATGCTTTTTAAAAAAAATTCAATTAAAAAAAAAAAAGCTCGTCTAATGATGATGATGATGATGATGATAATTTTTTTTTTTTTCGCAGATTACAAGGTAATAAAGGAAGAGGGGGGGGGGAAAAAAACCAAAACAATTATTTTTTAAAAAAAAAAAAATTTTGGAAAGGAAGATACGACGATGGATGATAAGTTAGTGAAAGGAA